>NC_091346.1:25460124-25483501 GCF_038502225.1 Cherax quadricarinatus | reverse complement strand
CCTTTGCTTTTTGTTTTTAAGAAAAAAAAAAGAAAGAAAAAAAGAAAATAAAAATAAAAAAAAAAGAATAAAAAAAGGGGGGAGCGGGGAGGAATAGTTCCCAGGAGGAATGAAAGGGCCAGAAATCTCCCTCCACGCCCAAGAGGACCTCAACACCGCTAGTAGCGCAGATGCAGCATGGAACCTGTGCCATACCCTACCCTTCATGCCAGTAAACCAGCAATCCGGGATAGCAACCTCACATCTGCTGAGCTACCTCGGTGGACAAAAGAGAGGGCGGCCGGATATCCGCCACAAAGCATACCTCCTTCGGCCACCACCCCCGGAACCTGAAAGGTGGCTTCCAGAGATACACCCGTCGCCCGAAAGACACCCAAAGCTACTCCGGGATACCGGAGAGGGATCGGGACATCCCCAGGCAATCCAGATTCCACGGCAAACTACGCCACCGCCAAGAACCTCAACGGAATGGGATGGACCCCGGTGTCCTTTCCCCTACCTAGGAACTAGCGCGCCTGTGGGAGAAATCCCAAAGGCCAAAGAGGAAGGGCAAAAGGGAGGGGTGAGGAGGAGGAATGGAAAAAGGGGAGGATGGGATAGGGGAGGGGAGAATGGGGGGTAATTAGGTTCAGTCTGAGGAAGAAGACCGACAGGGCTAATTCCTCAGACCAAGAGCCTCTTCACCACGCCAAGGAGCCCCCCTTGAAGAGGTTGCCACTGCAACTAACTACAATTCATTCCCAAAGGAATCAAAGTCTAGTCTATGTTCGGCCTAATGTCAAATGATAAAAATTTCTTGAGCAACTGCAAACCCAATGGAACAGTGAGCAGGCTTCCACTAGGAGTATTATACCAGGAAAAAAAAAAAACTTAGTTTTTCATTTCCAGTGTGGATGACAGTGGCTCAGACTAGAGGGTGATCTAGCAAATATGGCCAAAGAATGCAGCAGCAAATGCTGTAATAATTACTGGTCAGAATAAGAACATGAGTAACTAGATACAAAACACATTTCATCAATATGCAGTACTTATTATCATGTACAGTATTTCTATATACATGTACTTAGTTTATGCTATGTACATTAAACCTCTTAAATACCCAAAATTTACATATTCAAATGTAAAAGTTTACTAATTAGTCTTATTCCTAGATTAAGTGTCCAAAATGCTGTGTACACTTACAAGCATTCAATGTAGGAAACAAACTAAGTTAACCCATTCTTTTAACACTTGTGCACCTTCACAGAAAATAAAATTCATACATTTAACTAATTTACCTCCTCTTCGTATTCCACAAATTCTTCGTTCGACATTACCTTACCATAATAGTGGAGACTATTCATTTTTATGTCGAGTTATGCTAAATTATGCTATCATTCATCCACATGCACACAAACCATCAAACAAAAAACTCTCACCTGAAGATACTAAAGTGGAAAGAACTCTAGGTTTCAAATGGACCTCCTCCTTAATTCCCACTGGGTATCTGAAAGGCTTTAATCCAGCACTGGTTTTTGATATTACATTCCGAGGACTCTTACACTTGCTAGATACTACAGTCAACTTCCTAGGAGTTGATCGCTTCTCTTTCGAAAGCTTGAGAGATTGCAAATTTACCGACAATGCAGGAACTGGATTTACTTTACTACGTTTGGACCATGATTCCTTTGAACGGTCTTCTGGAAGCCTCTTTGAACAAGGAGATATCTTGATAAACATAAGCCCAGTTCCATTTTCTGTCTCATCAGTTTTCTTAGATGTGCTTTGATCTTTGGATGGGTGTAATAAGAGTCTTCTGCCACTAGCTGGTACTGAAGAACTCTCTTCATTAATTAAAGGATACTTATTTTCAGTACCTTCAGAAAAATTACTAGCTGTATCACTATTTTTTTCCTTATTATCTTTATCACAATTTTCCATTTTAATTAGATGAAGATTCATGTCCTGAGAATTCTTTTTAGTTGTACCAGGGAGAAAACTTTCAGCACTATTCACAGGTAGGTTCTCAGTTTCATTCAGGAAAAAATGCTCATTTGTGTTAGTGGATAAGCCTTTTATTTCATGCAAGGATGCTTCTCTAGTGTCTTGTAAACATAACCCTTTAGTTTTGAGCTTTGATATTTCTAGAGTTTTACTCGACTGTAAATTCTGAACTTCGTTTTCGGAGGCAGTCACGTTCAGCATTAAGCCATCACTGCTACTGGATGGCATATTCTGATACATGAACAAGGGAGCTTCCTGATGGGATTGACAATGAGTCTTATTCAAAGGTACTACTTGGGTCTTTTCCAAGGGTATTTCTTTGGTCTTGTTCAAAGGCAACTCCTGGGTCCTGTTCAGGGGCAGTTCCTGGGTCCTGTTCAGGGGCAGTTCCTGGGTCCTGTTCAGGGGCAGTTCCTGGGTCCTGTTCAGGGGCAGTTCCTGGGTCCTGTTCAGGGGCAGTTCCTGGGTCCTGTTCAGGGGCAGTTCCTGGGTCCTGTTCAGGGGCAGTTCCTGGGTCCTGTTCAGGGGCAGTTCCTGGGTCCTGTTCAGGGGCAGTTCCTGGGTCCTGTTCAGGGGCAGTTCCTGGGTCCTGTTCAGGGGCAGTTCCTGGGTCCTGTTCAGGGGCAGTTCCTGGGTCCTGTTCAGGGGCAGTTCCTGGGTCCTGTTCAGGGGCAGTTCCTGGGTCCTGTTCAGGGGCAGTTCCTGGGTCCTGTTCAGGGGCAGTTCCTGGGTCCTGTTCAGGGGCAATTCCTGGGTCCTGTTCAGGGGCAGTTCCTGGGTCCTGCTCAGAATCCTGTCCATGGGTAACTCTTGCATATTTTTCAAATGCAGATCTTTTGGTTTATTTCCGATCACCACCCGATTTGATTTTACAGGCGAACCACGAGTATTATTTATGCATAAGTCTTGCTTTTTGTTTAAATGCAAAATATGAGTTACATTCATTGGTAAGCTGCTCTTTGATAAATCTCGAGTCTTATTCAAAAGTACATCCTGCGTTTTATTAAAGTCGTTTGTTTTGTTAAGGTAAAATGTGCCTTCCTCAACTTCCATAATTGTACTCAGACACTGAGCTAAACAAACATCAGATACATCAGAGTTAAGACAAGCTGGTTTGCTGGGTTCTTCCTCTTCACAATCAGACTCAACAAAAAGCTGTCGACCCTTATCAGAATGACTGCGCTGATCTAAAAGCTCTTCTGGGGGAAGGGATTTAATACTTGTAGAACATCTACGGGGATCATCGCCAGGAGAAAAGCTAAAGTCTGCCAGAGATGCCACAACAAAATTTTCATCACTCAAGAGATCTCTCTCATCTTGCATGTACTCACGTTCTTTTTTATTGGCTCCTTTGAATAAGAGAAGTTCATTCAAAGCCTCACTCTGATAAGGCTGAGGAAGGAGACTGAGTGGCTCACTTCTACGGCGGTGATTAGAATGTTTTGGGATAGCTAAACCTTCCGCTACTCCAATGGCGCTCATTCTCCTAGGACGATGTGTATCAGTTACCTGGGGTAAGGATGAAGGGGAAAAAGTTGGCACATCTTTTACGATAGTTTCACAGCTATTATGGTGATCATCCAAAACAAGATCCTCTGGGTGTAATATTGATGCTTCTTTAATAACTGTTTCAGAACTCAATCTGCGTTGCAAGGAAGACCCCTGACAATTAAAATCATCTTCCTTTGTAACTGTCACCATTATGTCAGAATGCTTAACAGGAATAGTGTGTGTATCAGTCTCTGAACTCTGCTTCTTACAAACGGTTGGAATTAGTTCCTCTAATGGATCATTCATTTCTTCTTTATCATTGAATGTTTTTTCAAGACTATCTGGACTCATACTATTCTCCAAAACCTTCTTCCTTTGGCTAGCAAGTTCCTGCTCTAAAATCTGAGAAACATCTGTCAGATTAACATTCTTCACCCGTGGTACATGGTCACCTATTTTTGGGGTTGGAAATTCCAAGGAAACATTAAAATCTTCCATGATTAAAGCTGGTTCAGAGGGCGTGCTGGGAGCCGTTTCATATTCAGAAGATGGAGATTCAGGCGCTGTACACATTCCTATATGGGAAGCATCAAGTGTATCTTCCCCTTTCCTATAAGATTCTCTCTTTAACATATTCACATTTAAATTCGGAGTTTCTGGAAAATTCTCAGGAGCCTTAAGTTTTTCTAGAAGATTCATACATGAAGCCTTTATGGATGCAAAATTATTAGAACCCACTTGTGGCCCAGGTGTGATGGGAGTCATTTGAAACACGTCTAATGAAGCTGATCTCAGAGGTGTTATTCCAACAGTTGGCGTGGAGGTATTGGACGAACATGAATTTTCTTTCCACTTGCTATTAATACAGGAATGTTCATCATCACATTCTTCAGGCTGCTGTCCAGCTTTTGGGAACAGGCTGAGGCGTCTTATTTCTGCCTGATCTTTAACAAATGTCTGTCTCCTCAAAGGAGAATCCAGAATATTACAGACAGGAAGCTGGCCAGCATATGCAGAACTGAAAGTTTCAACACTTGATGTAATGAAAGTTTGTCGCCTTAGTGGTGTGTTCATTTCATTGCAATTAGGCAAATTATCCCCTTTAACTGCACTGAAATCTTCCTTCTTTGAAGCAATAAATGTTTCCCGTCTCAATGGAGAAACTGTCACATGTGGTAAATGTTCCCCAATTACCTGCGTGAATGTTTCCTTATCAGATAGTGAGCCACACTTTTCAGCATCAAGCAAAACATCACCTTCATTTAGGTCCTCTTGTAAACTGGACAGGCCTCTATGTGCAAATGTTAACTTCCGATGAGATGATGGGTGTTCCAAGGTGGCTGGTAATATATTACTCTCTCTCTGTACCTCCTCAGAATGAGTGGAACTGGTTTCTCTTATTTCTTGGGTTGATACAAGAGTTTTAGTTTGTTGAACAGGTTCAGACGAAACTTCATTTTTCTCACTTTGTTCCATCTTCCGTGTGACATCGTAGATTATGTCAAATCTTTCCTGTTGTAAAACACTAATTTCAGTTACCTCATCAATCACTTCTCTTACTTCTACAACTACATCATCACCAGGTAAGCAATATGTCATTCGCCTTGTATGCAAATTCTTTTCATCATCTGATATGTCTTTCCACATAACACTGTTCACTTTCTTATGGTGTTGCATAGTTTCAACCTGAATCTTCCTCAAACTTGATGGACATTCTGAGTCAATTGCCGAGACAGAAAGATTTGAAGGCCCACAAGGTGTGCACTCGACCAGGGCATCAGAATTCTCAGTGGAGTTCAACACTGGCAATATGTCAATACTCTCTTGACTTGACGTCGATAATACAACTCTCCTTAAAGATTTTGAGTCAACCTGTGAAAACGTTAATAGAACTGATTAATTTTAATAGCTTTTTACCAAGCCTCTTAAAATGTACAGAAAATTTCAAATGAATAAGCACCATTAAAATTTTGAATGTCATGATAATTATATAATATATCTGAGCTCCTTGCAATAAAATTAATTTATACTAAGATATATATGGTAGGGTTATTATTGAAAGAATTAAAGGTAAGAGAGAGCAAGACTGCAGGTGAACAAGGCTTTAGAAAGGGTAGGGGATATGTAGATCGTGTTTACATTGAAGCATATAATGGAACAATATTTAGATAAAGGGAGGGAACTTTTCATTGCATTTATGGATGTAGAAAAGGCTTAAGATAGGGTAGATAGGGGAGCAATGTGGCAGATGCTGCAAGTGTATGACATGGGTAGAAAGTTACTAAATGTTGTAAAGTTTTTATGAGGATAGTGAGGTTCAGGTTAGGGTGCGTAGGAGTGAGATTACTTTCCAGTAACAGTAGACCTTAGACAGGGATGTCTAATGTCACCATGGTTGTTTAATATATTTATAGACAGGGTTGTAAAAGTAAATGCTAGAGTATAGGGGAGAGGTGGGATTAAATTATAGGGAATCAAATACAATATGGGAGTTGACACAGTTAGTTTTTGCTGATGATACTGTGCTTTTGGGAGATTCTAAAAAGAAGTTGCAAAGTTTAGTGGATGAGTTTGGGAGGGTGTGTGAAGAAGAAAAAGTGAACATAGATAAGAGTAAGGTGATGAGGGTATCAAACAAGTTAAAGAAAAATTGGATATCACATTGGGAGAGAATGTGTTCAGACATTTAGGAGCATATTTGTCAGCAGAAGAGTTTATGAAGGACGAGATTAGTCATAAAATTGATGAAGGAGAAAAGGCGAGTGGTACATCGAGGTATCTGGGGAGACGGAAAAAAAAAAAAAAAGTTATCCATGGAGGCAAAGAAGGGAATATATGAGAGTATAGTGGTACCAACACTCTTATATGGGTGTGAAGCATGGGTTGTGAATGCTGAAGTGAGAGGCTGAAAGTAGTGGAGATAGTCTCTATGGAGGTGTGGAGTTAATAAAAGGTTTATTCCGAGGGCTGAAGAGGGGTTATTGAGATGGTTTGGTCATTTAGAGGGTGGAGCAAAGTAGGTTGACTTGGAAGGTGTACAAGTCTGTAGTGGAAGGGAGGATGGGTATGGGTCGTCCTAGGAAAGGATGGAGAGGGGGTTTGTGTGTGCAAGGGGCCTGGACATGCAGCAGGCATGTGTGTGCATGTTAAATAGGAGTAAATGGAGACTAATGGCTTTTGGGACCTGATGAGCTGTTGGAGTGTGAGCAGGGTAATATTTTGTGAAGGGATTCAGGGAAACCAGTCAGCCAGGCTTGAGTCCAGAAGTGGTAAGTACAATGCCTGCACTTCAGAGGTGTTAGGGATACTGGCTGTTTGGAGTGACATCTAAACTGTTGTATCTGGGCATCTCTGCAAAGACTGATTTTGTCTGAATGATGGTGAAAGCGTTTCTTTTTTGAGTCACCCTGCCTCAGTGGGAGACAGTCAGCATGTTAAAAAATTTGCACTTGAAGTTAGTTTAACACTTGCCTCTCTTTTACTGGCACTCTTCTTTGGGCAAGTAACCTGGTCTTTTTTAAAGACAGAACCTTGACGTGTAGTCGATTTGCACTTAGGTCTGACAGGAGGCTTGTTTTCAACATCAACTTTCTCTCTGGCAGTTCTGCGTAGGCCTTGATCAGTTCTGGAAGCCTTGCATGGAAGGAGTCGTTTTGAAGTCGAGTAAACTGGAGCAACATTTTGTGGTTTAAGTGGCGCTCTGCTTCTGACTTTTCCTTTCTGATAAAAAGTAATTTAGTGTTATTCATTGTACAATTTACTGAAACAACTTGTTTATGTGCAAGATCTTAACCCTTTCAGGGTCTAGATCCCTGATCTGAAAATTTCTCTCAAGGTCCATTTTCTCATACCTAGGCCCAAATTTATCATTCACAGCTTCTGAGTGAGCTGAGCTCACCACGTAGTACTATGGCATGGACCTCGAAAGGGTTAAGAGCAGCAGTATCGTTAATGAGTAATCACAATTTGAGGACAATTTGTTTTCAAGTACAATATTTTCAAACAAAACACAGTGAAAAGCAATTAAATAGTGATGGGATAAATTTTTTCCCTATACGTACTGATACAGATATTCAATTTTAGACCAACACCAATATCATCAAAATTAGCCAATACTTACCAATACTAAAAATTAATTTTAGACCATTACCATAAAAATTAGCCAATACCCACACCTTGGATCACTCTTAACTAAAAACTTTGAATATTGAACATAAACCTCTGGAAGAAGGGTGGAGACTAGCTGAACATATCTAGAAAATTTAACCAGATGATTTCTTAAACTCATCTCAAATTGAGCACATTACTAACTTCTTAAACATGGGGGAAGTTTTTATTTTATTAACATATCGGCCATCTCCCACTAAGGCAAGGTGGCCTGAAAAAGAAAAACTTTCATCATTCCCTCCATCACTGTCTTGCTAGAGGTCCACTTACACTAGTTATAAAACTGCAACATTAACACCCCTCCTTCAGAGTGCAGACACTGTACTTCCCATCTCCAGGACTCTAGTCAGGCCTGCAAGTTTCCCTGAATCCCTTCATAAATGTTACCTTGCTCACACTCCAACAGCACGTCAAGTCCTAACAACCATCTGTCTCCATTCGCTCATATCTAGCATGCTCACACATGCTTGCTGGAAGTCCAAGCCCCTCGCACACAAAACCTCCTTTACACCCTCCTTCCAACCTTTCCTAGGCTGACCCCTATCCCACCTTCCCTCCACTCCAAATTTATACACTCTTAAAGTCATTCTACTTTGTTCCATCCTCTCTACATGTCCAAATGACTTTAACAACCCCTCCTAATTTCCAAACTACAAATTCTCTGCATTATATTGGCACCACACACTGCCCTCAGACATGACATCTCCACTGCCTCCAGCCTTCTTGTTGCATCATTCACCACAGATGTTTCACACCCATATAAGAGCACTTGTATAACTATACTCTCATACATTCCCCTCTTTGCTTCAATGGACAAAGTTCTTTGTCTCCACAGACTCCTAAGTGCACCACTCATCTTTTTCCCCTCATCAATTCTATTATTCACCTCATCCTTCATAGACCCATCTGCTGACATGTCCACTTGTAAATATCTGAATACATTCACCTCCTCCATACTCTCCCTCCAATCTGATACCTAGTCTTTCATCCCCCATTTTTTTACCATTGCCTTATTCCTATATTCACTTTTAATTTTCTTCTTTTACATACCCTACCAAACTCTGCAACTTCTCTTCAGAATCTCCCAAAATCAGTGTCATCAACAAAGAGCAACTGTGACAATTCCCACTTTGTGTTAGATTCTCTATCTTTTAACCCCACACCTCTTGCCAACACCCAAGAATTCACTTCTCTTACAACCCCATCTATAAATATATTGAACAACCATGGTGATATGACATCCTTGTCTAAGGCCTGCTTGTACTGGGAAATAATCTCCCTCTCGCCTACATACTCTAACCTGAGCCTCACTATCCTCGTAAAAACTCTTCACTGCTTTCAGTGACCTACCTCCTATTCCATACATTTGTAACATCTGCCACAATGCCCCCTATCCACCCTGTTATTCACGTTTTCCAAATCCATAAATGCCACAAAAACCTCTTTACCCTTATCCAAATACTGTTCACCTATGTTTCACTGTAAACACTTGGTCTACACACCCCCTACCTTTCCTAAAGCCTCCTTGTTCATCTGCTATCCTGCTCTCTGTCTTACCCTTAATTCTTTCCATAATAACTACCATACACTGTACCAGGTATACTCAACAGGCTTATTTCCCTATAATTCTTGCACTCTTTTGTCCCCTTTACCTTTATACAAAGGCACTATGCATGCTCTGCCAATCCCTAGGTACCTTACCCTCTTCCATACATTTATTAACCCTTAAACTGTCCAAACGTAGATTTACGTTGACGTGCATAGTGCTCTGAACGTAGATCTACCTCCGATTTTATGTGCTTTCAAATGGAGAAAATGAAGGTTGGAGCGCTACGCACGTTAACGTAGATCTACTTTTGGACAGTTTAAGGGTTAAATAAAAGCACCAACCACTCGAAAATTACATCCCCACCTGCTTTTAACATTTCTATCTTTATCCCATCAATCCTAGCTGCCTTACCCTTACATTCTACCCACTGCCTCACAAATTCCCCTCCCCCCTCACAACTGGCTCTTCCTCACTCCTACAAGATGTTACTCCTCCTTGCCCTATACACAAAATCACAGCTTCCTCATCTTCATCAACATTTAACAATTCCTCAAAATATTCCCTCCATCTTCCCAATACCCCTAACTCTACATTTAACCCTTTGACTGTCGAAAGGCCCAATCCTGAAGTGTCTCCTGGTGTCGCAAAATATTTGGAAAAAAAAAAAAAAAATTCTTATGAATATGTTAAGATTATTTTTCTGATTGTTTTAGTCAAAAAAAAAAAAAATTTCCCATCAGTACTTACCGAGATATAGAGGTGTGAAGTTTGCTGAAAATGATCTGTGAACGGCAACAGCGGCAACTGCCGCTCACCCGGTAAACTTTGATTTACTTGTATTTGATGGTTTCTTGTTTTTTCACTATTTTATTTTTTCACATAACTTTTGTGGCCTGTGAGACCAAATTATTGTGCAATGTTCAAATATACACTCGTTGAATGTAACACAATTATAGCAAAAACACTCGTATCATTATAATGTTGTTAAAACTTGTTTACACAAACAAACAATATAAAAAAAATATTACGATTGTTCTATAATATACAGTGGACCCCCGGTTAACGATATTTTTTCACTCCATAAGTATGTTCAGGTGCCAGTACTGACCGAATTTATTCCCATAAGGAATATTGTGAAGTAGATTATTCCTTTCAGACCCCCAAACATACACGTGTGGTCGCATTTGGAGGTAATCGTTATGCAGGGGTCCACTGTATATACATATGTACAATCACTGGACACTTTTCTAGAACTGCTGCAACTTGTGGAATTCTTTGAAACATGGGTATAAGCACAATGGTGTTTTACACTCCTCACACATAAAACGAGTGTCTCTGCGTTTTTGTGGGCGTTTTGTGGTATGTCCACAGACAAAACACCTCTTCTGAGCATTTTTCTTGAGAGCAGTAGCAGGCAGTGGTATGGGGTAGTGATCACCAGGCCTCAGACGAGAGGACATGTGTTGATAATTTCGTGGGCGCTTGTCTATTGCAGGTGTTGTTCCTTGGTACTTGAATATTATTTGTCTGATGACTGAAACAAAATTCACCATATTTGGGTTTGTTCTTGGTCTTCAACTTATACATATTATAAGCATTCAGCATGGAAATGTCAAGAAGATGGAAAAACAGTTTTATGTACCACTTATAACTCTTGCGAACACAGTCAGCAAACCCAATCTGCATGTCACATTTGTCCACTAAGCGCATATTGAGGTTGTAATCCATCACAGCTGCAGGTTTTACACTGGGTTCATTGGTCTCTATTCTGCTTGCCAGTGTCTACCATTTCGTGTCGGTGAACTGATGTCAGCAGTGTGACATCACGTTTGTCATGCCACCGAAATGCCATGATGTCATTGGCAGCAAACACCTGCACTTCACCTCTACAACTGCCAGCATCGAACCTAGGCATATGTTTACGATTTCCACGCACTGTGCCACACACATCTGTCATGTTCACTCGCAAGAAATCACCGAGTATAGGGCTTGTGTACCAGTTGTCAGTATATAAAATATGCCCCTTACCAAGATATGGCTCCATCATTGTTCTAACCACATCCCCAGAGATATCCAGTAACTTTCTGGTATCTTCCAATGTTTTACCGCCAGTGTACACAATTATATCCAAAACCAGACCAGTTTTGCAATCACACAGAACAAATAACTTTGTACCAAAGCATTTCCTCTTGCTTGGTATATACTGTTTGAATGAGAGTCTTCCTTTGAACAAAATCAAAGACTCGTCAATAACAAGCTTCCTGAAGGGATAAAAATACATACAGTACTTTTGTTTCAGGTACATAAACACACGTCTGATCTTATATAACCTGTCGCTTCTGTCAGGCCTTGTTTTGTCTGAAAAGTGTAACATACGTAACAGTAACACAAATCTATTCACTGGTATAATGTCTCTGAAAGCAGGGGTTGAAATCAGGTGGTCTGTCACCCAGTATGTGTTGACACTGTGCTTATACACATGTGGCATAAGCATTATTGTGGCAAAGAACAGATTCATCTCTGCCACAGTTGTGTCCTTCCACTGGTGTAGGCGTGATCTTGGTGACAGAATAGTGTTTGCCATGGTGTACTCATAGTATGTATTGCTTTCCCTGACAATAATGTCCATCAGGGGTTCATCGAAAAACAACTGAAAGCATTCCAGTTCAGTGGGATTGTTCCCAAGTGTACATGATGGCCGTATTCCACTTTGCCCTCCATCAAAGTCATGGGGACTGGGAACAAACTCGTCATCTTGCTGCCAATCCCAGATGCGGTCAGCTGGTGGGTTCTGGATATTGTAATGTGGTTGTGGTTGTGCAGGTTGTGGTTGTGGCTGTTGTGAAAGTGTGGGGTCGGGTGAGGCGGGCTGTAGTTGTGCAGAGTCAGCAGCGTGGGTAGTAGCGTGGCACGCTGCTGGTGTCACATGACTCGTGCCACCATCACTATCACCACCACCGCCTGCTGCCTCACTTGCATCATTGATACCCATCATAACAATATCGTCATCTTCACTATCAGGCCGTGGTGTAGGGCCACAGGATGTGCTCCGAGATGTACTCCTTCCTCTTGGAATGTCGTATATACTGCCGCTTCACTGGGGAATATTCACCCTCACTGTCACAACTAGAACTGCTTTCAATAACCTTGAAATCACTATCACTATCACTTACACTGCTCACATCTGAGTCTTGTACACGGGCAAATAGTTTCCTCTTTCGTCCTGGTACAGGTGAACATGAACGAGCCGGCCCAGCACCAGAGGTGGAAGGTTGTGGGTCATCTGGGTTTTCATCACTAATTATGTTATCCTGGGCACATTTTTCAGTCACACCCGCTTCAGAACCAGGGAATTCACTTTCACTGACACTTTCATCGCTGTTTGAGCTATCACTTGGGAACAAAATACCTCCAATCCGCCGAGGAGTGAAGAACTTCTTACCGCGAGGCATGGTGAAAATGGACTACCAAGATGGTGTTCCCACAATGCACCGCTGAGTCCCAGATTTTTTTCACAGAGTGCACACCCACCACTGAGACCCATTCTCTCTCATGTAGGCCTACCAGCCCTCTCCCGCTTGATTTGAAGCTGCTAGAATTTATGCGTATAGATACGTCAAACACGGTATCTCCCATGACGTATATATACGACCGCGACAGTCAAGGGGTTAATAACTCTCCTCTCCTATTTTTAACTATCAAATGCACTCGTTCCCTAGGCTTCCTCAGCTTATTAATCTCACTCCAAAACTTTTCCTAATTTTTGACAAAATTTATTGATAACATCTCATTCACTCATTTGCTCTCTTTTTACATTGCTTCAGCACTCTCAACCATTGTCCATATGAAAACTGTAAATAAATTATAGTAAATCGATTGGAAAAACTCATGAAATAAACTCCCAAACAAATGTCAGCCCTCTATAGATGCATAAAATAAACACAAGGTATTAACCCTTTGAGGGTCGACAGGCCCTCTCCGAAACTCGTTCTCAGGGTCGGCCAAATTTCAAAAAAAAAAAAAATTATTTTTTCTTATGAAAAAATAGAGTATTTTTTTCTAAACATTATAGGCTAAACAAAAAAATTTTAACGTCAATACTTACCGAGATATGGAGGTGTGAAATTTGCCAAAATTGAACAACATATGGTAACATCGCCGACTGCCGTCACCCGGTATTTTTCTATTTACTTTTTTATGTACTATTTTCAATTATTTTTCAATTTTTCTTTTTCTGAGTAACTTTTATGGCCTCTGAGGCCAACATGATCAGTATTTTGTAAGTTATTTCTTTTTCAATACTACACAATAAGGGCGTAAACACTGTTGTCATTATTTTGTTTACAGAAAATATTTACACAAACAAACAATATGAAATGTTGTTTATTACTATTTTTCTATATTTTATATACACATATAGTCACAGGACATGTTTCTAGAAGTTCTGCAGCCTGTGGAAGTCTTTGAAACATGGTGTCATGCACAGTGGAGTTTTGCACTCCTCACACATAAAACGAGTGTCTCTGCGTTGTTGTGGGCGTTTTTTTGTATGTGAACAGACGTAACACCTCTTCTGAGCCTTTTTCTTCAAAGCAGTAGCAGGCAGTTTTACCAGGAAGTGATCACCATGCTTCAGACGAGCAGGTAGTTGTTGATAATTTGGTGGGTGGTCAATTGCAGGTGCATTTCCTTGGTACTTGAATACTATTTGTCTGATGACAGACAAACAGAATTCGCCGTACTGTGGTTTGTTTCTGGTGCTCATCTTATACATATTATAAGCATTGAGCATGGAAATGTCCAGAAGATGGAAAAACAGTTTGATGTACCACTTATAACTCTTGCGAACACAATCAGCAAACCCAATCTGCATGTCACATTTGTCCACGGAACGCATGTTGAAGGTGTAATCAATCACAGCTGCAGGTTTTAGAATGGGTTCATTTCTCTCTCTATGCTGCCTGCCACTGTCTGCCATTTCATTAGGGTGAATTGATGACAACAGTGTGACATCTCGTTTGTCATGCCACCGAAATGCCATGATGTCATTGGCAGCAAACGCCTGCACCTCACCTCTGCGAGTGCCAGCGTCAAACCTGGGCATATGTTTTCGATTTGCACGCACTGTGCCACACACATCTGTCATGTTCACTCGCAAAAAATCACTGAGTGAGGGGCTTGTGTACCAGTTATCTGTATATAATATATGCCCCTTACCAAGGTATGGTTCTATCATTGTTCGAACCACATCACCTGAGATGCCCAATAACTTCCTGGTATTTTGCAATGTATAATTTCCAGTGTACACAATAATATCCAATACCAGACCACTGTAACAATCACAAAGCACAAACAACTTTATACCAAAGCGTTTCCTCTTGCTTGGTATGTACTGCTTGAAAGAGAGTCTTCCTTTGAACAGAATCAAAGACTCGTCAATTACAAGCTTCCTGAAGGGATAAAAATGAGTACTGAATTTCTGTTTCAGATACACAAACACATTCCTAATCTTATATAACCTGTCAGTTCTGTCAGGCCTGGTTTTATCTGAGAAGTGAAGCATACGTAACATTAGCACAAATCGATTCACTGGCATTATATCACTGAAACCTGGTGTTGCAATCAGGGGGTCTGTTGACCAGTATGATTTCACTTTGTGCTTATACACATGTGGCATAAGCATTATTGTGGCAAAGAAAAGATACATCTCAGCCACAGTTGCCTCCTTCCATTGGTGTAGACGTGATTTTGGTGAAAGTATTGTGTTTGCCATGGTGTACTCGTAGTATGTGTTGCTTTCCATGACAATACTTTTCATCAGTGGTTCGTCAAAGAATAACTCGAAACATTCCAGTTCAGTGGCATTGTTCCCAAGTGCACAAGATGGCCGTATTCCACTTTGGCTGCCATCAAACTGGTGGGGATTTGGAACAAAATTGACAGCTTCCTGCCAATCCCAGGTGCGGTCTGCTGGTGGGTACTGGACAATGACAGGTGGTTGTGGTTGTGGAGGTTGTGGTTGTGGAGGCTGGTGTGGTGGGGGAGTGGGGGATGGTGGCCTTTGTTCTAGATCAGCTGAGGCAGCGGCGTGGGTGGCAGCATGGCCCACTGCTGGTGCCTCACCGCCGGCACCACTACCACCACGCACATTTTCCATCCCAATTGCAACAGTATCTTCGTCATTTTCACTGTCTGTTCCTGTTGTACAGCCACGGGATGTACTCCGAGATACACTCCTTCCCCTTGGTATAACATATGGCACACTTCCAGAGCGCATATATCGTCGTATATACTGACGCTTCACTGGGGAATATTGCACTTCACTATCACTACTGGAACTAGTTTGAAGAGCTTGTAGTTCATATTCACTATCACTATCATCACCCATGCTCTCATCTGAGTCTGGGATTTGGGAAAATAGAAGTTTCCTCTTGGGTTCTGGAACAACTGAACGTGAACACGAGGGCCCAGCACCAGAGGTGGAAGGCTGAGGGTCGTCTGGGTTTTCTTCACTATTACTGATATTATGGTCATTAGTTTCGGTCAAAACCTCACTAAAACCACGAAACTCATCTTCACTGGCACTTCCATCACTATTAGAACTGTCACTGGGGAACAAAAGTGTCCCAATTCGCCGAGGAGTGAGGAGCTTCTTACCATGAGGCATGGTGGACATTGTTTACTAAGAGGGCATTCCCACAATGCACCACTGGGTCCCAGATTTTTTTTCTACCGCGCACACTGACCACGCAGACCCATTCTCTCACACTTAGGCCTACCAGCCTTTTCGCGCGAGATTTGAGGCCGCTAGAATTTATGCATACTAGTACGTCAAAAACCCCTACGCGTAAGACGTACTAGTACGACGAAAACCCTCAAAGGGTTAATGCACTTGGTAAAAAAAAAAAATGAACATTTTCATTGATCATAACTGCATATCAAGAGTTCTTAAGCAATTACAGTGGTACCTTGGGTTATGAACAACTCAAAACTCAAACAATTATGTAAGTGTGATTAAGTAAGTGCTTTTGTAAGTGTATTTTTGGGGGGTCTGAAACGAATTAATCTAATTTACATTATTCCTTATGGGAACAAATTCATTCGGTAGCGGCACTTGAACAGCCTTCTGGAATGAAATAAATTAGTATCCCGAGGTACCACTGAAATACTTGATTTGAACATGCCAATATCATAAGTGCAGAACATAGCAAGTCAGAGCCATACTGTGTGTGTAATTTAACCCTTTGAGGGTTGAGACCCCTGATCCTTAACTCACTCTCAGGGTTGGGAGAGAAAAAAAAAAATCTTATGAAATGATAGAGAATTTTTTCCTGATAGTAATGGCACCAAAAAGTATGAAATTTGATAGAGAACTTAAGAAATTACGCTCTCGCGAAGTTAGTGATATCGCCCACTTTGAGCCCCATTTTCAGCCAATTCCATTGTTCCAGTCGACTAAAATCATAGCTATTTCGCTAGAACTCCATTTGTTCTATTGATTAAGTACAAGAAACTGCCCATTTACCAATTTCAACTACCCAATGAAGTGTTCAGAAAATGGCAATTTGGCCAATTTCAAAATAGGGTGCAGAATAAGCAAGACAGACATTCCTGGAACTAAATTTTCTCTGTTCATTAGTCATGTCTCCAGGCTTTCCATTTTGAATTTTTATTCTCACAAAAAAAATAGAAGATTTACTGTTTTGCAGACTACTGCATTATTGTAAAAACGGTATAAATATCAGCGCACTTGTGAAAGAATATTACTCACCAGCTGAGGTGTATTGAATGCGTGGCATGATTTGTTCACTCTTGAACATCAGCAAAAATCGAACATTTCTGCTAATTTGAGCTAAATTTTAAGGTACTTTCATCATCAAACTAATCAAAATCATCTCCATTTCTGTAATATACATTCCATTCTATCTAATGAGACCAAGAAAACAAGAATTCAACCATAAATACCATACAAAAATACACTTCAAAATTTTAAACCAAAAACACGGTCGGAGTTTTTTCTCACTATGCACTATGTGCTGCAGAATTTTTTTATATCATGCACACTGACCATGCAGACCCCTTCTTTCATTTGTAAGCCTACCAGCTTTCTTCCACCAGATTTGAAGGCTCTAGAATTTTGGCGTATAAATGTGGGACCAACACTGGCTATCAAGCCGTACATATAGAGGACCGACTCAAAGGGTTAAGGTTTAAATTCAACATTCCCAACCTCTTCTTTTAATGGTTGTAAAGAAAATAAAGCTTGCCAACCTTTTTAGTACTGGGATCCACGCAAGACCCAAGGAGAACAGTCTGAGAGCGAACACCAAGATTTGATTTCCAGTGAATCAAATCTCTGAAGTTCCCTTCTTGAACAGGTGTCCATGTCAATATGAGCTCTGCACTTTCACCTGGTTGTAACACGAGGTTTACATCTGAGCATGATATCCCACTCTCTGGCTTTGGAAACTTTTCACAGAACACCTGGAAAAAAAAAATCATACCTTTAGCATAATTTTTTTTACCATCACTAAATAAATAAAGTTTATTTCTTTGTAAAGGTTACAATGGGTAATTACAATTTTGATTTGCCAAGTACAAAGATAGCCACTATCATGCCAAGGCATTTCGGGCAAACTAATCCTAATACACTTTACGTAACTAATTAAAACTAGATAAGATAATAGTACATAGTAATTATACTTAAAACTAAACATAGAATAGTGGTTAGCTGTTTTACAGTCTTATTTGAACTCAATAAATCTTATGTAAACTTAGTACAAAATCTAACTTACAAGTAATAGTGCAGGTCATAATATTTTATGGAATGGCAGAATTAAAAGCCAGGTCACATAACACTAATTACCTTTGTTTAGGCAGGCTTGCGCACAATGTGGCTCAAAACATTTGTGCAGCGCTTGATCTCACCTCTAAACCATCTTGTGCAAGTATGAAAACTATTTTGATATTCCTAGCATCTTTCATACTATTTGGAAGTGCCAAAGAATACATGCTGAAATATACTTACTTCCTGTGTTTCATCTTTTGGATTTAGAACTCTGAGTTTTCGATGACAAGTAGTTCCCAATTTAACTGAATCAAAGGTTATTTTCGGAGAATGGGTAAAGTGAATGAGACGCAGGACTGGAATTTCTTCCACCACTTTCTTCAACTTCTGTTTTTGCACTGGACTGATCTGAAATTTCAAACAGTATTTGTATGGGTTAAATTTAGATTTTCTTTTTAAATCAAGAGCATGTACTGAAAATGATTTCCTCTTCTTCATACTACAGTGGACCCCTGCATAACGATATTAATCCGTTCCTGAGAGCTCATTGTTATGCGAAATTATCATTATGTGAATGAATTTTCCCCATAAGAAATAATGGAAATCAAATTAATCCGTGCAAGACACCCCAAAGTATGAAAAAAAAAAAATTTTACCACATGAAATATTAATTTTAATACACAAACTGAAAAAGGCATGCACAATTACATGACACTTACCTTTATTGAAGATCTGGTGATGATTGATAGGATGGGAGGAGGAGAGTCTTAGTGTTTAGAAGGGGAATCCCCTTCCATTAAGACTTGAGGTGTCGAGTCCTTTTCTGGGGTTACTTCCCTTCTTCTTTTAATGCCACTAGGACCAGCTTCAGAGTCACTGGACTTCTGTCGCACAACATATCTGTCCATAGTGGCCTGTACCTCTCGTTCCTTTATGACTTCCCTAAAGCGTTTCACAACATTGTCAGTGTAATAGTCACCAGCACGGCTTGCAATAGCTGTGTGAAAGTGATTTTCATCCATAAAGGTTTGCACTTTCAGCCACACTGCACAGATTTCCTTAATCTTTGTAGTAGGCAACTTCTTCAATTTCTCTCTCCCCTCCTCCGAACCAGTTTCCTCAGGTCTGGCCTCTTGCTGTTGAAGTTGATCTAGCAGCTCATCAGTGGTTAGTTCTTCATTGTCCTCCTCCACCAACTCTTCCACATCATCCCCACTAACCTCCAACCCCAAGGACTTTCCCAATGCCACAATGGATTCCTCAACTAGCATACTCCTCTCAGGGTTAGCCTGAAACCCTTCAAAATCCCTTTGGTCTACACATTCTGGCCACAGTTTCTTCCAAGCAGAGTTCAAGGTCCTCATAGTCACTCCCTCCCAAGCCTTACCTATAAGGTTTACACAATTGAGGATATTAAAGTGCTCTCTCCAAAACTCTCTTAGTCATTTGAGTTTCTGAGGTCACTACAAAGCACCTTTCAAACAGAGCTTTTGTGTACAGTTTTTTGAAGTTTGCAATAACCTGCTGGTCCATGGGCTGCAGGAGAGGAGTGGTATTAGGAGGCAAAAACTTCACCTTAATGAAGCTCATGTCCCCATAAAGTCGCTCTGCCACGTCTGTAGGATGACCAGGGGCATTGTCTAACACCAGGAGGCACTTAAGGTCTAATTTCTTTTCAGTTAGGTAATCTTTCACATTGGGGGCAAATGCTTGGTGTAACCAGTCATAGAAAAAGTCCCTAGTGACCCATGCCTTACTGTTTGCCCTCCACAGCACACACAAATTAGCCTTGAGGATATTCTTTTGCCTGAACGCTCTGGGAGTTTCTGAGTGATACACTAATAAAGGCTTCACTTTGCAATCACCACTAGCATTGGAACACATCAACAGAGTAAGCCTGTCTTTCATAGGCTTATGTCCTGGGAGTGCCTTTTCCTCCTGAGTAATGTACGTCCTGCTTGGCATTTTCTTCCAAAACAGGCCTGTTTCATCACAATTAAACACTTGTTCAGGTTTCAGTCCTTCACTGTCTATGTACTCCTTGAATTCCTGCACATATTTTTCAGTTGCTTTGTGGTCCGAACTGGCACCCTCACCATGCCTTATCACACTATGTATGCCACTACGCTTCTTAAATCTCTCAAACCAACCTTTGTTGGCCTTAAATTCACTCACGTCATCACTAGTTGCAGGCATTTTTTTAATTAAATCCTCATGCAACTTCCTAGCCTTTTCACTTATGATCACTTGAGAGATGCTATCTCCTGCTATCTGTTTTTCATTTATCCATACCAATAAGAGTCTCTCAACATCTTCCATCACTTGCGATCTCTGTTTCGAAAACACAGTTGAACCTTTGGCAAGAACAGCTTCCTTGATTGCCGTTTTGTTGCCCACAATAGTAGCGATGGTTGATTGGGGTTTATTATACAACCTGGCCAGCTCGGAGACACGCACTCCACTTTCATACTTATCAATGATCTCTTTCTTCATCTCTATAGTAATTCTCACCCTTATTGCTGTAGGGTTGGCACTAGAAGCTTTCTTGGGGCCCATGGTCACTTATTTTGCAGATAAAATCACCAAAAACACTGTAATAATACGAAATGTTCCGATTGTATGCTTGGATGTTACCGCGGAGGCTGGCTGGTAAACAATGCCACCGGCGGAACACGTGAGGCTGGCTCAGGCCGCACATTAGACGCGTCTCGGACAAACAGCGTTGAGCGGGTTTTTTTAGTGGTATGCGAGGCAAAATCTTAGCGATAAAATGTATTGGTATGCGGATTTAACGTTATGTAAGGCCAACGGTATGCGGGGGTCCACTGTATACTGTACACAGATGGAACACTTACATGAAAGGAATCTGGTAAGATAGGAGTTCCATATAGACTGTATTACATTTAACAAAAGAAAACTAGGTTAATGTAGAGGTAATGGTGTATGTAGTCAATATTTACTAACTACTCAACAGAATGTGGCACATTTGAAATCCTCTAAAAATTAATTTTCATATTTTTATAGGCCGCTCATTCACTCACTGCAAAGAGGATATTTGAAAGTTGTGCAAGCAAGAGACAGCACAAATAGGCAAGTGAAGCAGCAATGAAAGCATAAAGATCATTATAATTTTTTAACAACTTGCTGATAACATGTAGGTTTTGTATACAACAGTGAGTGAGTTTTGCAGTGCATAGAATAAATTCTCGATATAATGGCCGAATTGGGGGATTATCCAAGTGTCCATTAACCCCCTGACTGTCGCAACCCCAAATCCTGAGGTGTCTCCTGGTGTCGAGAGAGAAAGAAAAAAAAATCTTATGAAAAGATAAAGAATCTTTTCCCAATTGTAATGGCACCAAAAGAACAAAATTTGATGGAAAACTGAGGGAATCACGCTCTCGCGAAGTTAGTGACCTCAGCGATATTTACAAATCGGAGACTTTGCCCACTTTGAGCCATATTTTCGGTTAATTCCATTGTTCCAGTGGACCAAACTCAGCTATTTCTTTAGAACTCCGTTTTTTGTATCGATTGCGTACAAGAAACTGCCCATTTGCCGATTTCAACTACCCAATAACGTGGTCAGAAATTTGCAATTTGGCCAATTTAACGAAAATAAAAAATATGACAATTTCAAAATAGGGTCCAGAATGAACAATGCAGACATTCTTGGCTCTAAAATAACATTTTCTTTTGTGATGAATGGTTTTGAAAACCGACAAGTTGAAGAATTGAGACACTTATGCAACACATGGGAATCCTTATTGAAGAAACGTTTCGCCACACAGTGGCTTCATCAGTCCAATACTGCCCTGTGTTGCACTTCCTACAAGAGTGATGGACTGAACACACAGATTCCAGGTTGAGGGACTGATTACCTCAAACTTCTACTCTCCTTACCCATTTCTACTTTGTATTGGACTGGTGAAGCAACTGTGTGGCGAAACGTTTCTTCAATAAAGATTCCCATGTGTTGCATAAGTGTCTCAATTCTTCAACTTGTCGGTTTTCAAAACCATTCATCACATCTGTCAGACACTGCAACATCATGGGACCTTGGTACAAAGACTTCAACGCTTGCCCAACCTTTGGACGACGACCTACTTACACTAGTGGCAGGTCCCACTGTGATCCCGCCTCCTCCTGCTTCACCTCATCTCACCGCAGTATATAAGCCACCTCTCTGGCCCTGTGCTGCACTTCCTACAAGAGTGATGGACTGAACACATCGATTCCAGGTTGAGGGACTGATTACCTCAAACTTCTACTCTCCTTACCCATTTCTACTTTGTATTGGACTGATGAAGCCACTGTGTGGCGAAACGTTTCTTCAATAAAGATTCCCATGTGTTGCATAAGTGTCTCAATTCTTCAACATTTTCTTTGTTCATCAGTCACGTCTCCAGGCCCCCCTGATATTACTCTTGCTTTCTATTTAGAATTTTTATTCAAACAAAAAATAAAAGATTTACTGTTATGCAGACTACTGCAATATTGTAATAATTGTATAAATAATGTCAACCCATTCATGACTGCATATTAGAATGGCTACTTGGACATTTATTGGAAAATGACATCATTTGTTTACTTTTGAACATCGGCAAAAATCGAACATTTCCCCTACTTTGAGTTCCATTTCAAGATTCTTTTCATAGTAAAACCAATCAAAATCACCTCTATTTCTACAATATGTTTTCCATTGTCAACGAGACCAAGAAAATGAGAATACAACCATAAATACTATACGAAAATAGACCACAAAGTTGGCATTAAAAAAAAAAAATATACGGTCGGAGTTTTTTTTTTTCTCAGTATGCACTGCGTGCTGCAGGATTTTTTTTTATATGGTACACACTGACCACACAGACCCATTCTCTCACATGTGGGCCTACCAGCTTTCTCCTGCTTGATTTGAAGCCACTAGAATTTATGAGTACGCATATGTCAAAAACAGTGGCTCGTAAGACGTATATACTATATGACCAAAACAGTCAAAGGGTTAAATCAGAATAAAGTTTAGACATAGCAAAAAAATTCACTATCCTGTATTCACAATTTATGGTCATACTGCAATGAATGTTGAAATTAAAGGAATTAAAAAATTAAAAGATTAGGTGATGAAAGATTGGATATCAGATTGGAGGGAGAGAGTATGGAGGAGGTGAATGTATTCAGATATTTGGGAGTGGACATGTCAGCGGATGGGTCTATGAAAGATGAGGTGAATCATAGAATTGATGAGGGGAAAAGGGTGAGTGGTGCACTTAGGAGTCTGTGGTGACAAAGAACTTTGTCCTTGGAGGCAAAGAGGGGAATGTATGAGAGTATAGTTTTACCAACGCTCTTATATGGGTGTGAAGCATGGGTGATGAATGTTGCAGCGAGGAGAAGGCTGG
>NC_091346.1:25302624-25455124 GCF_038502225.1 Cherax quadricarinatus | reverse complement strand
AGAGAGAAGTGTAGAGGAGAGAGAGAGATTCTGGGAAATGTTGAGTGAATGCGTGGGGAGTTTTGAATCAAGTGTGAGAGTAATGGTGGTTGGGGATTTCAATGCTAAAGTGGGTAAAAATGTTATAGAGGGAGTAGTAGGTAAATTTGGGATGCCAGGGGTAAATGTAAATGGGGAGCCTTTAATTGAGCTATGTGTAGAAAGAATTTTTATGAAAAAGAGGATAAATAAATATACAAGGTATGATGTAGCACGTAATGAAAGTAGTTTGTTAGATTATGTATTGGTGGATAAAAGGTTGATGGGTAGGCTACAGGATGTACATGTTTATAGAGGGGCAACTGATATATCGGATCATTATTTAGTTGTAGCTACAGTTAGAGTAAGAGGTAGATGGGAAAAGAGGAAGGTGGCAACAAGTAAGAGGGAGGTGAAAGTGTATAAACTAAGGGAGGAGGAAGTTAGGGCGAGATATAAGCGACTATTGGCAGAAAGGTGGGCTAGTGCAAAGATGAGTAGTGGGGGGGTTGAAGAGGGTTGGAATAGTTTTAAAAATGCAGTATTAGAATGTGGGGGAGAAGTTTGTGGTTATAGGAGGGTGGGGGCAGGAGGAAAGAGGAGTGATTGGTGGAATGATGAAGTAAAGGGTGTGATAAAAGAGAAAAAGGTAGCTTACGAGAGGTTTTTACAAAGCAGAAGTGTTATAAGAAGAGCAGAGTATATGGAGAGTAAAAGAAAGGTGAAGAGAGTGGTGAGAGAGTGCAAAAGGAGAGCAGATGAAAGAGCGGGAGAGGCATTGTCAAGAAATTTTCATGAAAATAAGAAAAATTTTTGGAGTGAGTTAAACAAGTTAAGAAAGCCTAGGGAAAGTATGGATTTGTCAGTTAAAAACAGAGTAGGGGAGTTAGTAGATGGGGAGATGGAGGTATTAGGTAGATGGCGAGAATATTTTGAGGAACTTTTAAATGTTGAGGAAGAAAGGGAGGCAGTAATTTCATGCACTGGCCAGGGAGGTATACCATCTTTTAGGAGTGAAGAAGAGCAGAATGTAAGTGTGGTGGAGATACGTGAGGCATTACGTAGAATGAAAGGGGGTAAAGCGGCTGGAACTGATGGGATCATGACAGAAATGTTAAAAGCAGGTGGGGATATAGTGTTGGAGTGGTTGGTACTTTTGTTTAATAAATGTATGAAAGAGGGGAAGGTACCTAGGGATTGGCAGAGAGCATGTATAGTCCCTTTATATAAAGGGAAAGGGGACAAAAGAGATTGTAAAAATTATAGAGGAATAAGTTTACTGAGTATACCAGGAAAAGTATACGGTAGTGTTATAACTGAAAGAATTAGAGGTAAGACAGAATGTAGGATTGTGGATGAGCAGGGAGGCTTCAGAGTGGGTAGGGGATGTGTAGATCAAGTGTTTACATTGAAGCATATATGTGAACAGTATTTAGATAAAGGTAGGGAAGTTTTTATTGCATTTATGGATTTAGAAAAGGCATATGATAGAGTGGATAGAGGAGCAATGTGGCAGATGTTGCAAGTATATGGAATAGGTGGTAAGTTATTAAATGCTGTAAAGAGCTTTTATGAGGATAGTGAGGCTCAGGCTAGGGTGTGTAGAAGAGAGGGAGAATACTTCCCGGTAAAAGTAGGTCTTAGACAGGGATGTGTGATGTCACCATGGTTGTTTAATATATTTATAGATGGGGTTGTAAAAGAAGTAAATGCTAGGGTGTTCGGGAGAGGGGTGGGATTAAATTATGGGGAATCAAATTCAAAATGGGAATTGACACAGTTACTTTTTGCTGATGATACTGTGCTTATGGGAGATTCTAAAGAAAAATTGCAAAGGTTAGTGGATGAGTTTGAGAATGTGTGTAAAGGTAGAAAGTTGAAAGTGAACATAGAAAAGAGTAAGGTGATGAGGGTATCAAATGATTTAGATAAAGAAAAATTGGATATCAAATTGGGGAGGAGGAGTATGGAAGAAGTGAATGTTTTCAGATACTTGGGAGTTGACGTGTCGGCGGATGGATTTATGAAGGATGAGGTTAATCATAGAATTGATGAGGGAAAAAAGGTGAGTGGTGCATTGAGGTATATGGAGGAGGACAATGAAGAACTAACCACTGATGAGCTGCTAGATCAACTTCAACAGCAAGAGGCCAGACCTGAGGAAACTGGTTCGGAGGAGGGGAGAGAGAAATTGAAGAAGTTGCCTACTTCAAAGATTAAGGAAATGTGTGGAATGTGGCTTAAAGTGCAAACCTTTTTTGATGACAATCACCCTAACACAGCTATTGCAAGCTGTGCTGGTGACTATTACACTGACACTGTTGTGAAACACTTTAGGAAAGTCATAAAGGAACGAGAGGTACAGGCCACTATGGACAGATATGTTGTGCGACAGAAGTCCAGTGACTCTGAAGCTGGTCCTAGTGGCATTAAAAGAAGAAGGGAAGTAACCCAAGAAAAGGACTTGACACCTCAAGTCTTGAAGATTGAGACACTTATGCAGCATATGGGAATCTTTATTCAGGAAACGTTTCGCCACACAGTGGCTTCATCAGTCCAATATAAAGAGGAAGGCGTAAGGAGAGGAGGAGAATGAGGTAATCAGTCCCTCAACCTGGAGTCGATGTGTTCAGTCCATCAATCTTGTAGAATGTACAGCATAGGGCCGTAGACGTGGCTTATATACTGTAGTGAGGTGAGAGTAAGACACATGTGCAACATCTGGGTATCTTTATTGTAGACGTTTCGCCATCCAGTGGCTTTATCAATACAAATTCTAGGACATAACTTGAAGACAGTAGAACTATGTACAGAAGATGAGGTAATCAGTCCCTCAACCTGGGAGTAGGTGCGAACAGCACCATAGTCGTGGTGCTGTTCGCACCTACTCCTAGGTTGAGGGACTGATTACCTCATCTTCTATACATAGTTCTACTGTCTTCAAGTTATGTCCTAGAATTTGTATTGATAAAGCCACTGGATGGCGAAACGTCTACAATAAAGATACCCAGATGTTGCACATGTGTCTTACTCTCATCTTGTCGGTATTATATACCATTCGTACACAACTGTAGTGAGGTGACGTGAAGCAGGTGGAGGCGGGGTCATAGTGGTACCATCCACAAGTCGAAGTAGGTCTTCGTCCAAAGGTTGAACAAGTGTTGAAAAATTCTTTGTAACAAGATCCCATGATGCTGCAGTGTCTGACAGTTGTGATGAATGGTTTGAAAAACCGACAAGTTGAAGAATGGTTTTTCAAACCATTCATCACAACTGTCAGACACTGCAGCATCACGGGATCTTGTTACAAAGAATTCTTCAACACTTGTTCAACCTTTGGACGAAGACCTACTTTGACTAGTGGATGGTACCACTATGACCCCGCCTCCACCTGCTTCACGTCACCTCACTACAGTATATAAGCCACGTCTACGGCCCTATGCTGTACATTCTACAAGATTGATGGACTGAACACATCGACTCCAGGTTGAGGGACTGATTACCTCATTCTCCTCCTCTCCTTACGCCTTCCTCTTTGTATTGGACTGATGAAGCCACTGTGTGGCGAAACGTTTCCTGAATAAAGATTCCCATATGCTGCATAAGTGTCTCAATCTTCAACTTGTCGGTTTTTCAAACCATTCATCACACCTCAAGTCTTAATGGAAGGGGATTCCCCTTCTAAACACTAAGACTCTCTCCTCCTCCCATCCCATCAATCATCACCAGATCTTCAATAAAGGTAAGTGTCATGTAACTGTGCATGCCTTTTTCAGTTTGTGTGTATTAAAATTAATATTTCATGTGGTAAAAAAAAATTTTTTCATACTTTGGGGTGTCTTGCACGGATTAATTTGATTTCCATTATTTCTTATGGGGAAAATTAATTTGCATAACGATAATTTCGCATAACAATGAGCTCTCAGGAACGGATTAATATCGTTATGCGGGGGTCCACTGTATTTGAAACCTAGACACTGTTTTTAGTGACTTTTTCCCTTACAGTTAGATAGAAAAAAAAAAATAGTGCCTTATTCTATAGGGCTTAAATCTATCCTACTACAAAATTGGTAAGACTTACAATGTTCTAGTCAACATCAGATGAAAGATAACGAGTTAGGTAATCTAATTACACAGACGTTTGAGCGAAACATCAATAGACTGCATTATACAAAATGTTGAAAATACATTTGAAACTTTTTGGGGAGAAAAACTTCAATAAAAACAAAATGGTAAAACATATTGCAAACTTTTCATGCAATTCAATAGAACCATCATTCCTCAATAACATGTGAAAAAATCATGATGCTCGTATAAATATTCTTCGAATGAGAGGGAAAATAATGCCAATAACTTATTCCTGAGTTATTCCTAATTATGTTTTATGTAAAACTCTATGGTTATGGCCTGCCAAATCTAAGCGTGTTGCACCCCTCCATCCTTCTTGACAGCCTGCAGGCTACTCAGGGACAATCTCACCACACTCTTCACTTCAGTCCTCACAGAAGTTGCCATGTAGAGTATTTAGAATGAAAATCATAAAAATCTTAATTTTTCGAGTAAAAAAAAACCCACTAACTGCCAACATGTCCTCTTGCTGATAGCAAGAACAAAAAAAATTACATTTGTGGAAAAACATACTTAGAAATATGATAGAAACAAGCTGATTCCATCAACATGCTCTGAGAATTATGCACTATTTTTTGGTAAGAAAACATTGTTTTCCATAATTTTTCAATTTCAATTTTTTCATCACTACCTGGAATCTACCTGGAGGGGATTCCGGGGATCGACGCCCCCACGACCCGGTCCATGACCAGGCCTCCCGGTGGATCAGGGTCTTATCAACAAGGTTGCTACTGCTGGCCACACGCAATCCAACGTACGAACCACAGCCCGGCTGATCTAGCACCGTCTTTAGGTATCTGTCCAGCTCCCTCTTGAAGACAACCAGGGGTCTATTGGTAATGCCCCTTATTGCTGGTGGGAGGCTGTTGAAGTCTTGGGCCCCGGACACTTATTGCATTTTCTCAGTGTACCAGTGATGCCCCTACTTTTCACTGGAGGTATGTTGCATCACCTGCCAAGTCTTTTGCTTTCGCATGGAGTGATTTCTGTATGCACATTAGGGACCAGTCCCTCCAGAATCTTCCAGGTATATATTATGATCTCTCTCTCTCTCTCTTGCCTGCGCTCCAGTGAGTACAAGTTGAGTGCTCCCAGATTTGTCGCCTCCTTAAAACTACAAATATTTTAAGGCAAGTAATGGGTGTACTGTGTGTGTGTATTATATTTTTTATTGTTTTTAATGCCTAATTCTATTGCTAACCTAAAATATGTTAGTGTAAACTTGTTAATCTGGCATTTATATGTAGAAAAAAATGACGTTCTGATTTCCGGCGATGTCTGCTTTTCGGCAGTAGCCTGGAACCTAACCTGCCGTATAAGTAAGGCCCTACTGTACATTATTTAGGTATGTATATACTGGTCAGAGCCCATCGTAAGTCTGAGTTGTTGGTAAACAAGTACATTGCTAAGTGAGGAGAGGCTATATACCTTCTGTTCCTCTCGGCAATTTTGGCCAAGTTAACTTTAAATAAACCAGTCACAAACACATTTTAATTACCAAATTATGTGACACCAAGATCAATTACAAAAAACTTGGTCAAATTTTATTTATATATTCATAAGCACAGAGCCCACCATAAAATGCATAAATTTGCCTTACCTCAAAATATGATGTGGACTTGGATGAAGAGCCTCTTGGAGGACGGGCAGCAGTCTTCTCAGGCGAGGGATCCATAATTACAAACCCCCCGAAACTCATGCTGCCAATCACACTTGGCTAAAAAAAAAAAAAGTATCATATATACAATAAATACACATTTCATGACAAACTAAAAAGACAATATATTGCATATACGCTCAATATAGGAATCTCTATTGCAGAAGAGTAGGCTAATTTGTAGTAAAATAGACTTGGTAATATTACGCACATTTTTCATGGAACACTAATGTGATGCAAGTTCAATTTTCTAATACTTCTCCATTCACCTTATTACCATACATATATCATAAATGTTAATATTTTTAAACCAATAATAGTGCACAAAAAAAAAAGAAAAAACTATTTTCAGTAATACTGTACTCTTGATACCAGCCAATAAAGGAGAGGAGGATAAAAAGTAACAAGTTTGAATGACTGGCAGGATAGTAATTCAATCTAATGGACAGCAGCTATCACAAAGTTTAATAATTTAAGGCAGACTATGGATCACTCAAACTCCACAGGTTAAGAAATAAAATACAGTATGCATAAATGTCAGATAATATCTTTATTTACTACAAGTACATGTACAAGGCATACAGTCCTAGCAGACAACAATGACATACTACTATATAGAAAGTCCCTTGTTATGCTCCGCATTTCGGGCAAATTAGGTCAGTGTCCCAGGATGCGACCCACACCAGTCGACTAACACTCAGGTACCCATTTTACTGATGGGGAACATAGACAACAGGTGGAAAGAAACACGTCCAATGTTTCTACTCTGGCTGGGAATCGAAACCAGGCCCTCGCCGTGTGAAGCGAGAGCGTTAACCACCAGGCCACCAGAGCGATACACCTTAATAATATAAATGAAGACTTACCATAAAGGGCACTGGAAAAGTGAAATCCCTAAGCATTCATTAGTATTTAACACTTAAACTGTCACCAGCCCTCCCCCCAAACTGAAAGTCCCTGTCACTATTTAAAATTTTTTTTATCTTTTAAAGTGGTAGAATCTTTTTCTAAAGGTAACACTACCAAAAATGCAAAATTTAATGTACAGTGGAATCTTTGCTTATGAACTTAATCCATTCCGTGACCCTGTTTGTATGCAGAGTCAATTTTCATCATTTAACTTAACTGAAAAGCCATTAATCCATTCTGGCGGAATTCCTCTCAGAGACAGGAAAAATACACTTCAATACAACGCTAATATCAACTCTACGGCTTATTTATCTATCACAGTTGATCTAACATGACATAATAAACAATACAGTGGAACCTTGACTTACGAGTGTCCCAACGTACGAGTTTTTTGAGATACGAGCCGTCGATCGATCGATTTTTTGCTCTGAGTTACGAGCCAACATTCGAGTTATGAGCCAGCTCCTCCCCCCACTTCCTCCTCAACCCAAAACCTGGACACCTCTTGTTTATCTATGATTTCATGCTTGAATTCCATGGAAATCATCCTCTTTTTCTTCTCAGCACTGTCCTTTACACTTATTTTCTTAGGAACCATGGTTAGAAAAGTGAAATTTGGCCAAATGACTGTCAAAAATGTAAACAAAGCAGGAGAGAACTGCTCCCACAGCTAGGTAAACGGTGCACCGAGTTGGCTTCGTTCTGAAAATCTCGTTATAATAATGTATTACAGTGGACCCCCGACATTCGATGGCATCGACATTCGATAAATCCGACATTCGATGCATTTTAACGCAAAAATTTCGCCTCAACATTCGATGGAAAACCCGATATTCAATACGATTCGTACGAGACGTGTCCACGTGTGGCCCGAACTGCCCCGTGTGCGCCAGTGTTTACAAGCCAGCCAGTGTGCGCGCATCTAAGAATACATTTGGTACATTCCATATTATCCATATTATCACTGTTTTTGGTGCTTGTTTCTGCAAAATAAGTCACCATGGGCCCCAAGAAAGCTTCTAGTGCCAACCCTGTGGTAAAAAGGGTGAGAATTAGTATGGAAATTAAGAAAGATTTTGAAGGGTTTGGGGTTAACCCTGAAAAGCCTATGGCAGTTGTGGACTCCATTGTGCCTACTTCAAAAAATTAAGGAAATGTGTGCAAAGTGGGTTGAACTGCAAACCTCTATGTAGGAAAATCACCCTAACACAGCTATTGCAAGCCGTGCTGGTGACTATTACAATGACAATGTTATGGCCCATTTTGACAAATCTTAAAGGAACGGCGACAGAGGTCCAGTGACTCGCAAGCTGGTCCCGGAAAAGGACTTGCTACCTCAAGTCCTAATGGAAGGGGATTCCCCTTCTAAACAGTAACAACTTCGACACTCTCCCCTCCTTCCATCCCATCAATCACCAGATCTTCATTAAAGGTAAGTGTCAATTATTCTATTGTTATTGTTGTTAATGTAATTATTCTATTGCTTTAAACTTAATATTTCATGTGGTAAATTTTTTTTTTTCATACTTTTGGGTGTCTTGCATGGATTAATTTGATTTCCATTATTTCTTATGGGGAAAATTAATTCGACTTTTGATATTTTCGACATTCGATAGCTCTCAGGAACGGATTAGTATCGAATGTCGAGGGTCCACTGTATTATTAATTTAGGGAACTGAAGCTCTATCATTATTGTAATGATTATTATTATTATTGATAATTTAGGGAACTGAAGCCGCTCACCAGCGTCAAGGTTCCTTGATGCTGGTGAAGGGCTCTTGATCTAGGGAATTGGATGTGTGCTCTAGTTCCCTAAATTAATAATAATAAAAATAATAAAAAAAATAAAAATAACTATAACAATAGAGCTTCAGTTCCCTAAATTATCAATAATAATATTACAATTATGTACGTATTATGTACATAATACATACATAAGTTATTATGAATGCTGCCGCTATTTGGCGCAGCTGATTTCAAAACATCTGGTAAGCAATACACGTTTACATCACTGGGGGAGCAGTTCTCTCCTGCTTTGCTTACATTTTTGACAGTCATTTGGTCAAATTTTGCTTTTCTAACCATGGGTCCTGGGAAAATAAGTGCAAAGGACAGTGCTGAGAAGAAAAAGATGACGATTTCCATGAAATTAAGGCATGAAATCATAGATAAACATAAGCAAGGCACACGAGTTGTGGATTTAGCCACACAATACCAGCAAAGTACATCTACTATATGTACGATACTAAAGCAGCAGGAGTCGATAAAAGCTATAGCGCCAGCCAAGGGCGTTACAATAATGTCTAGGCTGTGGAGCCCTGTCCATGAAAAGATGGAGAAACTGCTGATGACGTAGTTGAGAGAGAAGCAGCTCGCAGGAGATACCATGACTGAGGGTATCATCTGCGAGAAGGCACGAGGCAGTGAAAAAGTAAGAAGTGAAAGAAGTGAGAAATGAAGCAAAACAAATTGTATCAGTTAAGTGACGAAACAAATTGTACGAGTTAAGTTCAGTAATGAAACAAAACAATGTTGTTGTTGGTTTACAGGGCCTCATACGCCCCACTGCGAATCTCCCACCCTCAACCCCCTCCACACTCAACCTCCGCCACCATCTATGCTCCAAGTGTGTAAGTACATACAAGTACATTTTATATAAACAGTTCATTATTTCTTTACATTCTGTAGCGCATTATGATATATTAAGTGTTTATATACGATATTTTCGATGTTTTCCTTAGAAAACTAGTGATCTACTGCAGTTTGCCTCAAAAATACTTTGTTTTCTCTTACAATAAGAGCATGGGAAGATACCATATAGTCAAAGTTGGACAGGAAATGGCGGATGCTTCTGCTGCTGCCTCTGCCACCATTTTATGGCCTATTTTATTCATTCTAGAGTATATATCATACTTCTGTGTTAATTATATTGTTTATTATGACATATTAGATGAATCGTGATAAATAAGCCTTACAGTTGATAATAGCGTCATATTCAAGTATTTTTCTAGTCTCTCCAGAGTGCAGGAACGGATTAATGGCTTTTCAGTTACTTTAAATGAGGAAAATTAATTTGATATATAAGTAAATTGAGTTATGAGCTAGCTCCTGGAACAGATTAAATTCCTAAGTCAAGGTTCCACTGTATAAATAACAAACCTGATATATACTCTAGGTCTAGAATGAATAAAATATGTTATTATGTGACATGTGGAAGCGGCCATAACCGCTCCCGCATTGTTGTGGTATTCACTGCCATCTAGTGACAGCCTTTCGAAGCCGTCTATTATTATAAAATATTATAGTACATTATTATACATATTATCTATTATTATTATAATGAGGAAGCACTTGTGGGGGGAGGGGATGGAAGGTATTTAGGCTTAATTTTGGGAACTGGAACACAGATCCAATTCCCTAGATAAAGGGCCCCACACCACTACTACTAATAATAATAACAATAATAATAATAATAACAACAGTAAGGAGAAGCTTCAAAAAGCTGCCAGTAGTTACCTGGAGGTTACCTGGAGGTTATTCCAGGGATCAACGCCCCCGCGGCCCGGTCCATGACCAGGCCTCCCGATGGATCAGGGCCTGATCAACTAGGCTGTTACTGCTGGCCGCACGCAGTCCGACGTACGAGCCACAGCCCGGCTGATCCGGCACTGACTTTAGGTATCTGTCCAGCTCTCTCTTGAAGGCAGCCAGGGGTTTATTGGCACCACCATCAGCAAAACATTGGTAACTACTACTTTTCACCTGTCTAGACTTAGGTAGTCTATAAGTATTAGGTTAAATCTGCCCGAAATGCCTTGGCATGATAGTGGCTTTCTTTGCTCCAATCATATGTCAACACACATTGTAACCTTTGCAAAGAAATATTTTATTTCTTTATTTAAGGAACCTTCCTTGAGGGGAAAGTACGTATGCATCCTGAAATTTTGTTTGTATCCAGAAGCAAAAAATCGACCAAACAACGGTTTGTATCCTGACAGTTCGCATGGCGGGGCATTCGTAAGCTGAGGTTCCACTGTACTACTTACAGAATTACATTACCTGGTGTACCTGGAGAAGGTTTCAGGGATCAATGCTGCTCAGTCTGAGATCAGGCTTCATTGTGGATCAGGGTCTGATCAACCAGGTGTTACTGCTAGGTATTAAGTTTGAGATCAGTGAGCATTTTACACAGCAATTCTGCCCAGTTTGAGGACCATTTTAGGCCAATTCCAATGCTCAAATTGGCCCAATTTCTGGCTATTTCGTTATCCATTGGTCAACTTGGCCAGTTTTACGTAACTTTCAAAAAATTCCAGTCCAAAAATAAAAAAAAATTATGCATTCTACCCACTAAAATAACCTTCCCTCTATTCAATAATCGTGTCCCCAGGCCTGCCTCTCTCATGCAACACTTGCTCTTCATTTTGAACCCAGAATCACAAACAAGACAGCTGGGTTAGGGTGATTTTCATCCACAAAGGTTTGCAGTTCAACCCACTTTGCACACATTTCCTTAATCTTTGAAGTAGGCACAATGGATTCCACAACTGGCATAGGCATCTCAAGGTTAGCCCCAAACCCTTCAAAATCTTTCTTAATTTCCATACTAATTCTCACCCTTTTTATCAAAGGGTTGGCACTAGAAGCTTTTTTGGGGCCCATGGTGACTTATTTTGCAGGTACAATCACTAAAAACGCTGTGATAATATGAAATGTTCCGATTGTATGTGTGGATGCGACCGCACTGGCTGGCTTGTAAACAATGGCACCCACGGGACAATTGAGGCGCCCTCAGGCCACACGTGGACGCGTCTCAAACGAATCGCGTTGGGCGAGTTTTTTAGCATTAGCCGAAGCAAAATTTTTGCATTAAAATGTATCACTAGCTGGATTTAACGTTAGCTGATGCCATCGTTAGCTGAGGGTCCACTGTATTTCTACGTCATGAGCTCAGCTCGCTTGAGCTGTAAGCAGTAAATTTTAGCCTTGAAGTGAGAACGTATCTGTGCAGCAAATGAGCACACTAAGAAAAAATGTACCACACATGGTGCATGACGGGAAAAGCAAAACTGACCATGTGGTTGGTTTGAAACAGCGACTTTGGCAAAAGGGAGGGGTGGGGAGGAGGAGGAGGAGGAGGAAAGGAAAAGGGGGAGGATGGGATAGGGAACGGGAGATTGGGGGGTAATTAGGTTCGGTCTGAGGAAGGAGACCGACAGGTCTAATTCCTCAGACCAAGAGCCTCTTCACCACGCCAAGGAGCCCCCCTTGAAGAGGAATAAGTCTGGAATTTCCCCTATACGTATATTAAAAAGAGGGTGAAGTCTTGCCCCTTTACATCTGAGATATCTTAGAATGTTTATTGCATCCCCACTTTTTATGGAGGGGATTTTGTGCCATCTGTTGAGCCACTTCTATTTACAGAGATTTTGGCATGCATATTTAGGACCAATCCCTTCAGAATTTTTAAGTATTAAGTTTTATTAACTCTTTCTCACTTAATACTTCAAATGTCCTTGGAATGTAACACCTAATTTTTAAAACGTGACAGTTCCTTTTCAGCACTATAGAATGGTTTGGTAGTCAAAATGATGGGCCCAAACAATTTCTTATATCACCTATGGGTATCAAACTTTGGTACTGTAATAAATTATTTACCATAGTTCTGATTAAAATTCTAAATTTATCATCACTGCATTACAAAATATACAATAATCAGAACTTATTATTATTATCACACCGGCCGATTCCCACCAAGGCAGGGTGGCCCGAAAAAGAAAAACTTTCACCATCAGTGATGGAGTGAATGATGGTGAAAGTTTTTCTTTTTCGGGCCACCCTGCCTTGGTGGGAATCGGCCGGTGTGATAATAATAATAAGTTCTGATTATTGTATATTTTGTAATGCAGTGATGATAAATTTAGAATTTTAATCTTAATTTGACAAGCAATCTTCAGTACAAACATTTATTGAAAAACCCGTATACAGTGGACCCCCGATTAACGATATTTTTTCATTCCAGAAGTATGTTCTTGTGCCAGTACTGACCGAATTTGTTCCCATAAGGAATATTGTGAAGTAGATTAGTCCATTTCAGACCCCCAAACATACACGTACAAATGCACTTATATAAATACACTTACATAATTGGTCACACTAGGAGGTGATCGTTAAGCGGGGGTCCACTGTATTACTCTCCATCCACAGCAGGGTTCTAAAGCTCCACAAGGCTCACTGTATGCAGTTTTACATTTATTTGCAAGTGTTGGAATTAATTTTCATACTCTCACATTTGGACAGGTAAATAATGTAAATTTAATGAAGGATAAGACAGACTAATTTTATTTATCTACATTATTATTGGTTATAACAATGTTGTCCCTCAGCAGAGCTCTGGCATTATTTAACGTTTTGATATTTACAAACTATATACACCATGGAATACATAGCTATTTATTGCACAAATTTTTATTTTGAGAGACATTAAGAAAAAATACCTTTATTTTGGGTAGAATACAGCAAGAGCCAACCAACAGCAGTGGCCAATCACACATCAATCAGCAGACAAACCTAGCCAATCACAACAAAGATATGCCACTTACACACCAGCTATGGTTATGTTGTGAGAGGACAAGTTAGGTTACCTCATTGATATGGTAGGCATTAAATCCACAGGTTGACACAGCTACTGACCTTTTTCTACAGGCTGTGACAAGCAGTTAATGTTAAATTTTAGTAGCAGGACAATACCAAACTTCATGCTGATATCAATACACAATTGTAGGTCAGTACTGATACCATCAAAATTTGTCAATACCAACTGATACTAGTACCTTGGTACATCCCTACTTAGGTTCAAAGACTGCACGAAGACTGTTAAAGCTGTGCACCACCAGTCAAGGTTCAAAATACAAACTCGTTTATTTAGTTGCATGCTACTAGAACCATACACACAAGTTAACCCAATAGCCAATAACGTCAAGCAGCGATTTATTAACACTGGAGGAGAGTAGATCCTAGTGTTACATAGTTAGGTATATACAACATGCAGTACATGTATTATGCACATATCCCACATTCATGAGAAGTGAAACCCATGACGGTGATGCAGCACCTAGGGAATGGAAGGCAACCAAGTTTGATCTGAGGAAGGGGCACAGTATCTCCAAGTCCTTGTATCAAGCACCTTCAGGGATTTCTATGGACATAAATTCATATTTAACTATTGGGTTCAAGTTAAATACATACATTATTTTTTGTGTCTTCATGATTACTATATGTATATAGTTTTTTAAATTATGTGTAATTTTAGTATAATCACTGGGACCACTAAATCCATAGGGGTCAAACAGCACCTGGGGGAGGGGGAGACAGTTTGATCCAAGGAAGGGAAGTAAAGGTTTAATTCCTAGCATTAAGAACCACTCACTAGCATCAAGGAACCTACTCTGGGGGTTCACTAAGTTAATTCAGGCACAGGTTGGCAAGTACAATTATCATATATAGCAAAGTGTGTAAATTACTGTAGAAGACTGCTCCTTGAAATCCAGTTTCTTGCATCAAGAGCCCCTGACTGGCATCAAGGAACCTCCCTCACGAGTCATGTTTGGTAAGGCTAAATAAAACCTTCGAGGTTCATAAAGGTGCACACTGAAGGGTGCCCACAGATACCTACATTTAAGTGTACATTATCATAAACAGTGTATTTAGTAACTCTAAGAGCTGTGTCTGGCGTCTACCAACATTTCCCTCACCAGCATCAAGGAATTATATTATGTCAAAATACAAACATAAGAGTCATCAAGGTAGTGCTGGAGATACCTACACTTAAGTCTACATTACAGTCACTAAGAGCAGTGTCTGGAGTGTACACACACGTGTACACCCGGCCACACCTCACCTCTCACACCTCAACACAACATAACACACATAAAACGCACCTTTAAGCACCTTTTAACGTGAAAATCGAGAGATGGTCATGTCTGGAGCGGCCTTACACCTCTGTTGATACTTTTTAAACCTCCTTCAGTTTGAATCTTCCCACCAATCACAGACCGAGCACAACAATCCCCCTCCACCAATCACAAGCCAGGAATGTGGCCACAGAGCCAGCCAATCAGGGGACGTATACTAAATCTCCACCAATCACATTGCAGCTGAGAATTTGTCGCCCTTCACGCCTGTGAAATAATCTCGCTTTTCATTACGTAAGGTATTCTTTCCCTTCCTCGGATCAAACCTGATGATCTGCCATTCCCCAGACACTGAATATATGTATATAAAGATATTAACAACCATTATGAAGAATATCTTTCTTTAAAGTGTGTTAATTTTAGGAATAAAACAATATTGTCAGGCCAGACCTCCAGTATCCAATTATAAATAATTATTATTATTAATATTATAAATGTTTATTGTATTGATAATTATATTAATTATTATTGTTATTATTACTACTAGTAGTTGTAGTATAAATAGTACTAATAATAGGAGCAGTAGTAGTAGAAGTAGTAATAGAAATAGTAACAGTAGTAGCAGTAGATATAGTAGTAGTAATAGTAGTGGAAGTAGTAGTAGTAATAGTGGTAGAAGTAGTAGTAATAATAGTAGCAGTAGAAGTAGTAGTAGTAATAGTAGTAGCAGTAGAAGTAGTAATAGTAGTAGCAGTAGAAGTAGTAGTAGTAATAGTAGTAGCAGTAGAAGTAGTAATAGTGGTAGAAGTAGTAGTAGTAATAGTAGTGGAAGTAGTAATAGTGGTAGAAGTAGTAGTAGTAATAGTGGTAGAAGTAGTAGTAGTAATAGTGGTAGAAGTAGTAGTAGTAATAGTGGTAGAAGTAGTAGTAGTAATAGTGGTAGAAGTAGTAATAGTGGTAGAAGTAGTAGTAGTAATAGTGGTAGAAGTAGTAGTAGTAATAGTGGTAGAAGTAGTAGTAGTAATAGTAGTAGCAGTAGAAGTAGTAGTAGTAACAGTAGTAGTAGTAATAGTAGTAGCAGTAGCAGTATTGATGGGAAGAGCTTAACCAGTATGATTGCTGAAGCGCCTGGGGGTTCCCTAGGGGAGAGGAGCAGCAGGGAGGGTTCCCAGGGTTGTGGTCACCTCAGGAACGCCCACTCATGTGTAATATTTATAAATAACCTCTGACCCATAACTGTTCCCGGCTCACATCCAAAGTACCCGGGTTTAATCCTGGGGTAGGCCCATCTTTGAAGGATTTTAAGAACTTTGTTACTCTCGCAACCCGGCTCTGTCCAGGCTCGTCTGGTGTTTGCATGGTCACCCAGGCTGTTGCTGTTGACGGCCCCTTGGCCCACATATCCATCACAGCCTGGTTGATCTGGCACCTGGTGTAGATACTTGTCCAGTTTCCACTTGATTTCTACACTTGTCCCAGCAGTGTTTCTGATACCATCAGGTAAGATGTTGAATAATCTGGGACAAGGGACGTTGATACATTGTTCTTTCTCATTTTTTGTTTTTTTTTGTTTTTTGTTTACATAAATCAGATTTAGAGGCTAAGAGTTGTTTACCTACCTCAGAGTCTGAGTTGATAAGTTTATTGAACAGAAAGTGATTCCACAATCTGGCGTGTGCTACAGCTTCCAGCTGGGTAATTGGAAGCTTAGCTGCGGCCATCAGGGTCTGCTGGATCCGGCTCAGGACCAACACAACACTAGCAACACTAACAGCACCAACACACACAGCATCAACACATATAATTAACACAATTAACTGTTTAATTCTGTATATTTAAAATGATGTGTGTTTTAGAGTATACCTGGAGTTTACCTGGAGAGGGTTTCAGGGGTCAGCGCCCCCCCGCGGCCCGGTCTGAGACCAGGCCTCATGGTGGATCAGGGTCTGATCAACCAGGCTGTTACTGCTGGCTGCACACCAGTATAAGTATTTTATTTACTCTAGCATTTTTTATTATTAGCATCCACCTCTGTAATCTGGCAGAAGTGGATGTTGCAAGCTTCACTAGTGGCATCAGTGCCTGGGATACCCTTCCAGTGCAGACGAGACCAACTGACATTTTGCCTCACTAACAATCCTGCTGGAACAACCCTCATCATGGAAAAGGTTGCTGCTGCTATGTTAGTGGGTGCAAGCTGAGACAGCGCATTTTTTAGCTGTGTGAATCAATGGGGCTATTTCTCCACACTTTTAGGGCTTGTCAGCAGGATGGTGCTGCTGATCACAAGGAAGATCATAATCTCAGTGAGTGTAGGTACTTAGCCCACCAATACCACGTAGTCCGTATAGGATCAGAGACCTTTGGTTCATGGAGAGAGCACTTAGATTTCCCCAGAGAGCTGGGTTCTAGGATCATCGAAACGATCTGAGGGCTGCCACCTTTCTCTTCCAGTGCCTCAGTGTGATGATCCAGAGAAGTAGCACCTCCTCCATCTTTTGTTCCCGTTTGTCGTCTGAGAAGCTAGAGGAGCTCCACAACTTAAAAGTTCCCACATGTACAGTATATATACATACATACATACATACATACATACATACATATATATATATATATATATATATAAATATATATATATATATATATATATATATATATATATATATATATATATATAAGGAGGGGTTTGGGATATTGGCAGTTGGGAGGGATATGTTGTGTATCTTTATACGTATATGCTTCTAAACTGTTGTATTCTGAGCACCTCTGCAAAAGCAGTGATAATGTGTGTGTGGTGAAAGTGTTGAATGATGATGAAAGTATTTTCTTTTTGGGGATTTTCTTTCTTTTTTGGGTCACCCTGCCTCGGTGGGAGACGACCGACATGTTGAAATATATATATATATATATATATATATATATATATATATATATATATATATATATATATATATATATATATATATATATATCTGTGTGTGTGGGTGTGTGTGTGTGTGTGTGTGTGTGTGTGTGTGTGTGTGTGTGTGTGTGTGTGTGTGTGTGTGTGTGTGTGGACTTCATTTAAAAATAATTGTATTACAAATATTGTGGGAAGCGCTCAGCCCGTAGGGGAAATACAGCGCCTAGTGAGGTAATCGTGTTTGATCCTAGGAAAGAGAAGAGCAGCTTCAATTTCTTGGATCAAAAGCCCTTCACCAGCATCAAGGCATCTACGTTGATGGATGAAAATATATTGTGCGATTATTGATCAAGTGACGTCAGTGTCAAGAGTTTAATAATAATAATAATAATAATAATAATAATAATAATAATAATAATAATAATAATAATAATAATAATAATAAAACAATAGTAAAAATAATAAAATAAAAAATAATGTCAGAAAACACCTCAATGCCATGTTATCAGGACTCAATAAAAGTCACTAACGTGTCTCAGATTTTAATGATGTTTAATTGAGTACAAATAGAAGACGGTGGGAGGGGGGTACAGGCCTAAATTCTCTATTCACGAGAAGTACAGGCCTAAATTCTTTATTATAAGAAGTACAAGCCTAAATTATTTATTCATGAGAATTACAACCCTAAATTATTTATTAATGAGAATTACAGGCCTAAATTATTTATTCACGAGAAGCACAGTCCTAAATTATTTATTCATGAGGACAGGCCTAAATTATTTATTTATCAGGAGTACAGGCCTAAATTATTTCTTCATTGGGAGGAGCTGAACCCGTGCGGGAAGGGGGTCATACAGCGTTCTGGGATAATGAGAGGTAATCTAGTTTGATCCAGGGAAGGTTGAGGTTGGCTCCAGTTTCTTGCATGAGGAGCCCTCCAGCACCCCTCTCAGGTGGGGTACGGACCTAGCAACAGAAGACACCGTTGCTCCGCTCTTTCTTGACGACCATAATAAACCAATTGGGCAGTAAAATCACCGGACGTTTGCGCTAAACCCGTATGGGTCACAAGAGTACCTTGTAGTCCAGTCATCAGCTCTCTCATAACTCTTCTATATACTGTGACCCTTCTTTTTTAAAGGCGATTGAAAGGTCACATCGAAAATTGAACAGCTCGTGGAAAGGCATTCACAATACATATTATTCAATTCTGGATGGTACTTCTCATTCACATTAACAAAAAAAGATCACTATAAAAAGGAGCTTTGTAAAATAATCTACTAAAAAGTACATAACCTCAAAACTGAACAGACACACTATGAAGGCCTTTTCCCGGGGTATTTAATTTTGGAACAACTTTTCCATGGCCATAGCCAAAAACACAGCACTATATGGAATAACTGTATAAGAGGGTTCACTGTATTAATATGTGAAGACATAGCAGAAGTCGCTTATATTTACACCAGCTGAACAATTGTCAGATTTTTTGTTTTGATTTATTCTTGCAGTCTGTAGGTCAGTATTTTGTTAGGTCAGGTGAGGGATGGGCGGAGGAAGAACTAGGATAGTACAGTGAGAAAGGTTGTGGGTAGAGAGGGAGAGAGAGGTGAGAAAGGTTGTGGGTAGACAGAGAGAGATGAGAAAGGTTGTGGGAAGACAGGGAGTGAGAGGCGAGAAAGTTTGTGGGTAGAGAGAGCTGAGAAAGGTTGGGGGTAGACAGAGGTGAGAAAGGTTGTGGGTAGATAGGGAGAGGTGAGAAAGGTTGTGGGTAGACAAGGAGAAAGAGGTGAGAAAGGTTGTGGGTAGACAGGGAGAGGGAGGTGAGAAAGGTTGTGGGTAGACAGGGAGAGGTGAGAAAGGTTGTGGGTAGACAAGGAGAAAGAGGTGAGAAAGGTTGTGGGTAGACAGGGAGGGAGAGGTGAGAAAGGTTGTGGGTAGACAGAGAGAGAGAGGTGAGAAAGGTTGTGGGTAGACAGGGAGAGAGAGGTGAGAAAGGTTGTGGGTAGACAGGGAGGGAGAGGTGAGAAAGGTTGTGGGTAGACAGGGAGGGAGAGGTGAGAAAGGTTGTGGGTAGACAGAGAGAGGTGAGAAAGGTTGTGGGTAGACAGGGAGAGAGAGGTGAGAAAGGTTGTGGGTAGACAAGTAGAGAGAGGTGAGAAAGGTTGTGGGTAGACAAGTAGAGAGAGGTGAGCAAGGTTGTGGGAAGGCAGAGAGGGTTCGGGAAGGTTTGGTGACTTGACCACCTTTGAATGGGTTTTAAGAAAATGGATTTTGTCACATAGTGGCCAGTGTTCAAGGCTGTTATTTCTCTCTTTTCTATACTCATGAAGCATACGTTGATGTACTGTCTGCTGCCTGATGTTGATGTATTGTCTGCTGCCTGATATTGATGTACTGTCTGCTGCCTGATGTTGATGTATTGTCTGCTGCCTGATATTGATGTACTGTCTGCTGCCTGATGTTGATGTACTGTCTGCTGCCTAATGTGGATGTACTGTTTGCTGCTTGATATTGATGTACTGTCTGCTGCCTCATGGTATTGTCCTGTCTGCTGCCTCACGGTGTTGAGGTACTATCAGCTGTCTCATTCTCTCACTTGGTTACGCCTGTGCTGGAAAACACCGAGTTTGTTCCTGCAACGTAATGCTCCCATAGAATAGTGTTGCTGCACGTTGTGTGTCTCCGACGTGACAATCACATGGAATATGGTAGCTGCTCACTGCAGGGTGTTTCCACAATGTATCACACAGAAAAGCGTGGCTGTACATTCCCGGGGTTCATAATGAAACATAAAATAGATGGAAGTCACTGTCCCACTCTTTCACAAATTTTCTTGGCTCTAAAGCAAGGTATCATAATAATAGAACGAGAGACAACTAAATAATATATATGACTTCAGGAGAGAAAGTGAGAGATTTCAGCACATGAACAATGGTCAGCAGTTACAGCAGGGGCCCTGGAACCTTAGATCTGGAATACTGGTAGTGACCTCTTCTCAGTCTTTGCTGACATAAACCAACTGTACCCATGGTAGTGAGGAAGATGGTGTACTGGCAAGGTAACCTTTGTTACAACTTTCCGTTCAAGAACGCTGTAATAAAGACGCAACCTGGACTGTAATAAAGACTGCAACTTGGACTGTAATAAAGACTGCAAACTGGACTGTAATAGAGACTGCAATCTGGACTGTAATAAAGAGCTGCAGCCTGGACTGTATTAAGTCCGGGTTGAAGGTTTCCGTACCACCATATTGTTTTCCTCACTGCTTGAGATTTGCGCCGTCGTTTATTCCCATGTGCCCATGTATTGTATAATCAAATTTAGAGCTAAACCCTTAAGGGTCATACAACGCTACCTACCATCTTATACAGGTACATGATGTGCCCATGATAATGGAAGCTTACTCAACTGTTTTCCTTTAAGATTTTTTTTTTCACAAGGTACTACAACGAGCTTCGCACTTCTGGAAAATGATCATGATCACAGCTGAGGGCAGCGATACACTCGACTAGTGAAAGTTATATGGAATGCATGGAGACATTGCGTCTACGTTTGTTACCTATATCTTATAATGCTGTTTATGTGTCTGAGATTTGTAGTTCCCTTGCAGCGTCGCTGTCTGCTCGGTCAAGCACACGATCACAGCTTCAAGAGTTATCACAACACAGTTATAAACTTCTAGTTACGTCTAGTATCTCGATACCGTCGTTGTCGCAAAATACACTATGGATAAGGCGCGTTTATACAAGAATATATCATGTTTAATATTTACACCGAGAAAAATATTTGATCCACAAAATTTGACTTATTTAATATCGTTTCAGTGATTCATAGAGGAATGGCTGTGGAGGAGAGAGCAATATTGTTGTTCTGTTGCTCAGGGGAAGTCATACCAACCAATGTTTTACGATAATCCGGACTGAATAAGAAGTACAAAACAAAATTGAAGACATGGCCGGAAACCTCTAAAACATCGGCCACAGCTCTGAAGTACGGGATAAAGTACATATCGTTAAACATCAACACTTTATAGATGGCACTGGGGAAGGCAGAAACATAGAAGAGGATTGTGATCGCCACCAGCAGGAAAAACAGCCGCCGTTCCCTCTCCTGGCGCGCCTCGTTTATGATATCACCATCTCGGTCTTTCTTGATTTGCTTCAGCGTCACCACGATGGCCACGTTGAAAGCAGTTATGAGGACAGCGGGCAAGAACCTCGAGTAGATTTCTCTGAAGAACTCGTAGCCCATGTACCAGGGCTGGTTCCTGTAGTGGCTCTCACTGACGCAGCACCCAAGCTCATCACATCTGTACACCTGTCCGAGAGGGGTAAGGCTGTACACAAACACTGTGAGGAGAAGGGATATACCACACCGAACTCTCACCACCTCCATCCTCTGCTTGGCGGAGAACTTCTGCGGGCTGCAGACGGCGAGGCAGCGGTCGTAGGAGAGCCACACTACGATATATTCACTCATGGTGAGGAAGAGGTTGACGAGGGGAATTCCCACGTTGGCGTAGTAGAGAGCGCTAGCCCGCGGCACCTCCTGCATCTCTGAGATGCGGGAGAAGTCGTTCATGCAGAAGGGAACGTTGAACACCAGGTAGAGCAGGTCACTCACCGCCAGATGGTTCAGGTACCTATGGAACATATACACACACGTTATATACACAGCTCAAAAAAAAATTACCTGCTGGCCACACTATGGCTCGCCTCATATATAATTCTTTAAAATAACTCAACCTAACACTAGCCGGCATTATAACTAAAAAAAAAAAAAATGCCTCTTACCAACATCAGTAACCCACCAACTCTGGCTTAAATAACCTGACCCACCACGACGCAAAGAGAGAACCCACTAACTTTTCTTATAACGAACTTACCTTAACTCAGGGTTTAAATGTTACTTAAACCATTTTTTTTGTGCTTCAGTGTTTCAATACAAAATAAGAGGATGTGCTCTTTGTCCTCCACACGAGGGTCCTCACTGCGAATGTTCCAACATTATTTTTATTTTATTTTCACGTTGAAGTACGGAATCCGTGAAGATTATACAGTGGCTGAGGAATGGGAGACAACAACAACAACAACAACAATAATAATAATATTTTTATTTCTACAAGTACATGTACCAGATATACAGACCATAGCTGATATCAATAACATACTACTATATAGAAAGCCGCTTGTTATGCTAAGCATTTCTGGCAAATTAAGTAAATTTTGTCCCAGGATGCAAACCACACCAGTCCACTAATACCCAGGTACCCATTTACTGCTAGGTGAGCAGGGGCAGCAGGTGTCTTATGGAAACACGTCCTAATGTTTTCCAGTCGTACTGGGGGATCGACTCCCACACCTCAGTGTGTGAGCTGAGTTCGCTAGCAATTGTGTTATTGTTCGATCCAAGGAAAGGCAGGATAAGCTCAGTGTTGCGACCCCTGAACGGGTCACAATGTATATAATGCATATTACCTTTTCATATAATTTTATATTGCTTATATTTGCGATAATAGCTAAATCGTAAATATATTGCTTTATATTATTATTTGACTTAGTTACTTTTGTTAGGTATGATGTAACATTTATATATATTATTCAGTGCTCATAGTTCAAGTCTTGATTGTCTAACTACTGTAATTATCACTTGTTGCTAGTTTCCCTGCCGGCTTCTCGGTGTTGCTGGGCAGCAACAGCCCACGGAGCTATCACATGATAGAGGAGGGGGGTGTTCACACCTCGCCTGGAGTAGTCAGTCTGGGCTAGACTCTCTTGTTGGTTGGACGTATTCCTGACAAGATGTGCCTAACTCTCCCTTATTGGCCCTTGTTGGAAGATCGTCTCTGTCGCTTTCTTGTTGTTGGTTCTGTAGAACTCTGTTCACAGAACATTGTCTAGGCTTAGTGATTTTCGACGTTGTACTGAGGTTGTGTGTCACATAGACACTCTGAGCAACTCAGGTCCTGAGCTGTAGCTTCTGACCTAACTTGTACTGGTATCTGTGTACTGTCACAGTTGGGGATTTTCTTATGCTGAACTTAGATTCAGTAGTATGGGAGTTTTGTGACTTTTGTGGAGGATCTGCTGATGGTCCAAGTCCTAACCGATATAAGCTGGGAAGATATACTAAGCAACACAGACCCCAACGTATGCCTAGAACAGATTAACTGGGTGGCACTCGATGTATGCACAAGGCTTATTCCTCTAAGAAAAAGGAGGAGTAGATGTAAAATAGAAAGAGACAGGCACTCCCTTTACAGGCGACGGAAAAGAATAACAGAGCGGCTAAAAGAGGTCAATATATCTGAAATGCATAGGGAGACACTGGTCAGAGAAATAGCAAGCATCGAACTCAAGCTAAAGGAATCTTATAGGAGTCAGGAATTGCAGGAAGAACTAAAAGCCATAAATGAAATCGAAAGAAACCCAAAGTATTTCTTCTCCTATGCCAAATCAAAGTCGAGAACAACATCCAGTATTGGGCCCCTACTTAAAAAAGATGGGTCCTACACAGATGACAGCAAGGAAATGAGTGAGCTACTCAAGTCCCAATATGACTCAGTTTTTAGCAAGCCGCTAACCAGACTGAGAGTCAAAGATCAAAATGAATTTTTTATGAGAGAGCCACAAAATTTGGTTAACACAAGCCTATCCGATGTTATCCTGACGCCAAATGACTTTGAACAGGCGATAAATGACATGCCCATGCACTCTGCCCCAGGGCCAGACTCATGGAACTCCGTGTTCATCAAGAACTGCAAGAAGCCCCTATCACGAGCCTTTTCCATCCTATGGAGAGGGAGCATGGACACGGGGGTCGTCCCACAGTTACTAAAAACAACAGACATTGCCCCACTCCACAAAGGGGGCAGTAAAGCAACAGCAAAGAACTACAGACCGATAGCACTAACATCCCATATCATAAAAATCTTTGAAAGGGTCCTAAGAAGCAAGATCACCACCCATCTAGAAACCCATCAGTTACACAACCCAGGGCAACATGGGTTTAGAACAGGTCGCTCCTGTCTGTCTCAACTATTGGATCACTACGACAAGGTCCTAAATGCACTAGAAGATAAAAAGAATGCAGATGTAATATATACAGACTTTGCAAAAGCCTTCGACAAGTGTGACCATGGCGTAATCGTGCACAAAATGCGTGCTAAAGGAATAACAGGAAAAGTCGGTCGATGGATCTATAATTTCCTCACTAACAGAACACAGAGAGTAGTCGTCAACAGAGTAAAGTCCGAGGCAGCTACGGTGAAAAGCTCTGTTCCACAAGGCACAGTACTCGCTCCCATCTTGTTCCTCATCCTCATATCCGACATAGACAAGGATGTCAGCCACAGCACCATGTCTTCCTTTGCTGATGACACCCGAATCTGCATGACAGTGTCTTCCATTGCAGACACTTCAAGGCTCCAGGCGGACATCAACCGAATCTTTCAGTGGGCTGCAGAAAACAATATGAAGTTCAACGATGAGAAATTTCAATTACTCAGATATGGTAAACACGAAGAAATTAAATCTTCATCAGAGTACAAAACAAATTCTGGCCACAAAATAGAGCGAAACACCAACGTCAAAGACCTGGGAGTGATCATGTCGGAGGATCTCACCTTCAAGGACCATAACATTGTATCAATCGCATCTGCTAGAAAAATGACAGGATGGATAATGAGAACCTTCAAAACTAGGGAGGCCAAGCCCATGATGACACTCTTCAGGTCACTTGTTCTATCTAGGCTGGAATATTGCTGCACACTAACAGCACCTTTCAAGGCAGGTGAAATTGCTGACCTAGAAAATGTACAGAGAACCTTCACGGCGCGCATAACGGAGATAAAACACCTCAATTACTGGGAGCGCTTGAGGTTCCTGAACCTGTATTCCCTGGAACGCAGGCGGGAGAGATACATGATTATATACACCTGGAAAATCCTAGAGGGACTAGTACCGAACTTGCACACGAAAATCACTCACTACGAAAGCAAAAGACTTGGCAGACGATGCAACATCCCCCCAATGAAAAGCAGGGGTGTCACTAGCACGTTAAGAGACCATACAATAAGTGTCAGGGGCCCGAGACTGTTCAACTGCCTCCCAGCATACATAAGGGGGATTACCAACAGACCCCTGGCAGTCTTCAAGCTGGCACTGGACAAGCACCTAAAGTCGGTTCCTGACCAGCCGGGCTGTGGCTCGTACGTTGGTTTGCGTGCAGCCAGCAGCAACAGCCTGGTTGATCAGGCTCTGATCCACCAGGAGGCCTGGTCACAGACCGGGCCGCGGGGGCGTTGACCCCCGGAACTCTCTCCAGGTAAACTCCAGGTTAGTGTCGTTATATTATCTCCTTGATCCTGATTGTGTCGCAGTTGCTTGTTATATTGCTATTGGGCTTAGCAGTCGTTTTATTGTTCAAGCAAGCTGTTCTGATTGCCAGATGGTCAAGAAGTTAGTTAATGTGAGGACTTAGTCACTAGTTAAGTCTAGTTGAGTTTTGAGACATAGCGAACTACTTAGAGCACTTACACACATACACACAAGCATACTTGTACATATTTGTAATATCTTATTAAATGTTAATGTACCAGACAGTACTTAAGATGCATAAATGTGATACGTGCCTTCAGCACAATACTACTGTACACGAGAGAAGTGTAGGAACTTGTATCCTATATTATATTCAATTGATTAATTTAATTTACTTTGATCTTATACCTCTAGACTTTGTTATTAATAAATTTATTAAATTTTAATTTCTTTAGTTAGTAGCCTACCAGTTGAAATCCTGAAGCACTAATAATTCTTATTGAATTCTAATGGATAACTGAACCAGGATACTGACTACTAGTTACGAAAACCCAGTAACAGGCTGGATGCTAGAAGGGCAGTCCTTTCTAGTATTCACTGGAGGTCTCTATACTTATTAGAAATCGCGTTTTTTGTAACATTCAGTTCCTTGGACCAAGAGCCCCCTCACCAGCATCAAAGCATCTCGTTGCAAAATGACGAGAGGCTGAAGCATTCTCCTCCCGCCATACTCCTCAAGGGTGGTGGGTGCCTTAATACTGGTAACAGGCTCTTGATTCAATGAATTAGAGCTACCTTCCCCTTGTGACAGAAAGACAACATACAGACTGTGGAAAATACTGTATATTTTCCGAAAATACAGTGTATTTTGTATGTAAATTGATGGAATATATTGTAGGTAATAAAAATTAATTTGTAAATAAATAAAGAACCAGCGAAATGGGTGAGCGTCGCTGTGGAGGAGTCGCCATTGTTTTGAATTGACCGAGACAAACGTTAGTGAAAATCGGAAGAATTTTCGTCGCTCTAGAGGTTATATTGGGTTTTAAACCTCTCAAATAGGAGTTGAAATTGTTGGAATTGCAGTCCTGCAGAACGTGAGAATTAGGCGACTGGACAGGACTCCGTAATTAGATGGAAACAGGATATTACCAGCTGAGTCGTTGTCTATATTTATGTTGAAATTCTGGCCAGTATTTTTTTCATAATTTAGGCAGGGGGTTTTGTGTATGACACACCGTAATCTCCAGACTAATTGGTGAGTGGTATTAAGATAAATTCTCCTTCAATGTATATGTATTCATTTTTTAAATTTAATATAGAGTCCACATATTTATATTAATGTTTTACCAGAATTCCTGGTGATGTATATTTCATTTGAAATTAATATAGGTCCAGAGTAACTTGTGGAGATAGAGATGTAGTAGGTATCGAAGGGGTGCATTTTTTGTGACCTAAGTGTCCTAAAATTCCTACTTGTCTCTGTAACTTTGATAAAGAATAATTATCTTTGTTACCATTTACTGGTATGTATCTAATGAGATTCATCCAAGTAAATTTAATTTTCCACACAGACCTTATGGACAGACGTTGGATTGTTCTCAACACATCTTTATATCAATCAATATTCTCTCGAAATTTATAAGTGACATGAGTAACTATTACCAAAGTTTCTCCTTGACCTTGTGACCCTTCAGGGATTATTGCTTAGGGTAGAGACCTGGGGCTACAGGAGGGTTCTTCAGGTGAAAAACCATCCTAGGAAAGGTCCTGTGCTTCCACCAGCGGAACATCAACCTTCTCTACAGGAGCAACGACCTCAACGACTCCTTGATCCTGGGATCCTTCCTGCACGAGGAAGCCATCTTCACCCTTCTCTTTGTGCACAGGACAGAAGCTGACTTCCAGTGAGTGATCCCGCCAGGGTGGCAGAGGATGCCAGAGTCCTAAGGGTATCGGAAGGACCCCTAAAAGACCTTCGTTTAGAGATATGGAAGACCTCTTTGTCAAGGTGCCCCGTGGGCTGGTAGCACAAGCTCTCGCTTCACACGGCGAGGGTCCGGGTTCGATTCCCGGCGAAGGAGTAGAAACATTGGACGTGTTTCCTTACACCAGTTCTCTATGTTCACCCATCAGTAAAACGGGTACCTGGGTGTTAGTGGACTGGTGTGGATCGCATCCTGGGACAAAATTGACCTAATTTGCCGGAAATGCTCTGCATAACAAGGGGCTTTCTATATAATAGTATGTCATTGATGTCAACTAGGACTGTATACCTTGTACATGTACTTGTAGAAATAAAGATGTTATTATTATTATTATTAATTATTATTATTATTATTATTATTATTATTATTATTATTATTATTATTATAAGGTGGCAAAATAATTTCAAAATCATAAGGACATCGGAAGGGCCCCAGGGTATTGGAAGGACCCCAGGGTATTGGAAGGACCCCAGGGTATTGGAAGGACCCCAAGGTATTGGAAGGACCCCAGGGTATTGGAAGGACCCAGGGTATTGGAAGGATCTCAGGGTATTGGAAAGATACTAGGGCATCGGGAAGACCCTATACTATAGGGTCTATAGTACTGGCAGGACCCCTCGACAGAGTGACAAAATCCTCAATATTCCTGGAAGATGAAGATCTTGACTCTATGTTAAATAACTCACACAGAGCATCCTACTCCAACTGTACTCTCCCCTCCCCATCCTCACATCAAACCTGATTACTTCTCATTCCTCAGACGCTATATGCCCCCTACAGGTTTAGCGTTACCCCATGATAATGATAATTATAATATCTCTACTTAGTCTGACGGACTTTAATTTCATCAATTTCAAATTGTATTATTTCATCAACGTCATTATACAATGAGTTCCATCTCACTGACGTTTGCGTCGTCATCTATACAAAATGTATCTCCTGTTGTCACGTAGATTATTCAATGATCTGCAATCCATCAAAATTCTGTCTGATAGACGCATGTATGTACAATGATATATTTTATTTAAACTCAATGGCCGTCACCAGCCAGGCAGAGTGACCTAACCAAGAAAATACATTCGCCATCATTCATACACTCGAAGTCTTTCCAGAAATGCTCTGAGAGCACAGCCAGATTACCTCTCAGACTGCAGCCTCCCCGTCTGCCCTTTCAGCTTCCAGGGCTCAAGTATGGCTAACTGGTTACCTGGAGGTTATTCCGGGGATCAACACCCCGCGGCCTGGTCCATGATCAGGCCTCCCGATGGATCAGGGCCTGATCAACTAGGCTGTTACTGCTGGCCGCACGCAGTCCAACGTACGAGCCACAGCCCGGCTGATCCGGCACTGACTTTAGGTAACCGTCCAGCTCTCTCTTGAAGGCAGCCAGGGGTTTATTGGCAATTCCCCTAATGCTTGATGGGAGGCTGTTGAACAGTCTTGGGCCCCGGACACTTATGGTGTTTTCCCTTAGTGTACCAATGGCGCCACTACTTTTTATTGGGGGCATTTTGCATCGCCTGCCCAGTCTTTTACTTTCGTAGGGAGTGATTTCTGTGTGCAGATTTGGGACCATTCCTTCCAGGATTTTCCAAGTGTAGATTATGATATATCTCTCCCTCCTGCGTTCCAACGAGTACAAGTCAAGTGCTTCCAAGCGTTCCCAGTAGTTAAGGTGCTTGACAGAACTTATACGTGCAGTAAAGGATCTCTGTACACTCTCTAGATCAGCAATTTCACCTGCTTTGAATGGAGATGTAAATGTACAGCAGTATTCCAGCCTAGAGAGAACAAGTGATTTGAAAAGGATCATCATTGGCTTGGCATCTCTCGTTTTGAAAGTTCTCATTATCCATCCTATCATTTTCTTTGCACTTGTGATCGTGGCACTGTTAAGATAAGATAAGATAAGATTTCGTTCGGATTTTTAACCCCGGAGGGTTAGCCACCCAGGATAACCCAAGAAAGTCAGTGCGTCATCGAGGACTGTCTAACTTATTTCCATTGGGGTCCTTAATCTTGTCCCCCAGGATGCGACCCACACCAGTCGACTAACACCCAGGTACCTATTTGCTGCTAGGTGAACAGGACAGCAGGTGTAAGGAAACGTGTCGAAATGTTTCCACCCGCCGGGAATCGAACCCGGGCCCTCCGTGTGTGAAGCGGGAGCTTTAGCCACCAGGCCACCGGGCCTGAAAGTGAGATCCTCAGATCCTGCTTCTTAGCACTCTTTCAAAGATTTTCAAATGAGTTGCGTTGCTTATACTTCAATAATATGTCTATTAAAAATCAATTGTTTCCACTCCTAACACACTAAACCCGTGATGGAAGGTTAGTCATTCGTTCTCTAACTGGAAGACAGAAATAATTCTCTCTGTTGTTCAATAACCATTTCTGTTTGGTAAGTATTGTGCAGTATCTACTGTCTAACGTTAGTAAAATGCAAGAGCTTCCTTGATGGACCAATTGATGTCCTACGAAGAAAGGTTGAGGGAAATCGGCCTGACAACACTGTAGGACAGGAGGGTTAGGGGAGACATGATAACAACATACAAAATACTGCTTGGAATAGACAAGGTGGGTAGAGACAGGATGTTCCAGAGATGGGATACAGAAACAAGGGGTCACAGTTGGAAGTTGAAGACCAAGACGAGTCAAAGGGATGTTAGGAAGCATTTCTTCAATCATAGAGTTGTCAGGAAGTGGAATAGCCTAGAAAGTGATGTAGTGGAGGCAGGAACCATACATAGCTTTAAGATAAGGTATGATAAGGCTCAGGGAGCAGGGAGAGAGACAGGACCAGTAGCACTCGGTGAAGAGGCGGGGCCAGGAAATTAGTCTCGACCCCTGCAACCACAATTGAGTACAATTAGGTGAGTACACCTAACCATACGTGACTCACGAAATCGTAATAAAATGATTGCAAACAAATCAGGGAAGGGGTGGGGGTTGAACCCATGGCAAGATGAGTTCTGAAACTCACAGGTCAGTGCGTTAACCACTCGGCCAGCTGGATGAATCTTATTAGCCAGCTGGCTCGTCTGAATACCTATCTCTGTCCTTGTGTCATTCACATCTCTCCTTGTACTTCACACGTGTCCATCACTTATGTCCCTCACCCGTGTACTCACTCTCATCCGTGTACTTCACCTGTGTTGTATACTCTCCTCCGTGTACTTCACCCGTGTTGTATACTCTCCTCCGTGTACTTCACCAGTGTTGTACACACTTTCCTCCGTGTACTTCACCCGTGTTGTACACTCACGTCCCTCGTCCGTGTAATAATCCATCATGAAGCCAGTGTGTCTACATCCGTCGTTTGATTCTAGGGACCCAAAGAACAAAGGAAATGCCGTTTAAATGTACATTTTTAACACAAATATTCCTTGTTCAGCTTCCTTCGTAGCACTTACTGTGCGGTAGACAGTTTTGGTGTTCTCCGTGACCCTCACCCCGTGACCCCCTCACCCCGTGTCCCTGACCCCCGCGTGCACCACAACATTCCTCACTGTATTGACCACCTTGGTCACTTCTGGGTGTCCCAGCTACAGCCAAGCAAGTGTAAACTCCAGTCCCTCAACAACACACTTCTGGAACGAGACAATGTACGTAATATTCTTCCTCACCTTGTAAAGCGCTAAACCCGCTTGGCGTCACTGAGCACAGTGTGTATGTGTGTGTGTCGGGTGGAAGCTTGATCCTCCGTCCGCTGTTATATGTATGAAGGTTTCCGTATATACACAGACGTATTTCGGTATATACACAGACGTATTTCGGTATATACACAGATATATACCTGACTTTAACAATAGTATGTAGAGATGATTCTCTCATTGAGGGATTATACACGATCTCTGAGTGTATACACACGATCTCTGAGTGTATACACACGATCTCTGAGTGTATACACACGATCTCTGAGTGTATACACACGATCTCTGAGTATATACACAAGATCTCTGAGTATATATACAAGATCTCTGAATGTATAACCGCTCACTGAGAGCATATCAGGAGAATATGTATTCATTGTATATACAGTATGGACAAGGTACACCAGCGGTTTCCAATCTGCTGTCTGCAGACTCCTAAGGGTCCACAAGGGTAGTACTGGAGTCCAGAAAGGTGGTACTTGTGGTCCACGAAGGTAGTACTGGGAGTTCACAAAGGTAGTCCTGAAGGTTCACAAAGGTAGTACTGGGGGTTCACAAAGGTAGTACTGGTGGTCATAAAGGTAGTACTGGTGGTCAAAGGTAGTACTAGTGGTCCACAAAGGTAGTACTGGTAGTCCAAAAAGGTAGTACTGGTGGTTCACAATGGTAGTACTGGTGGTCCACAAAGGAAGTACTGGTGATCACAAAGGTAGTACTGGTGGTCACAAAGGTAGAACTGGTGGTCACAAAGGTAGTAATGGTGGTTCACAAAGGTAGTACTGGTGGTCCACAAAGGTGGTACTGGTGGTCCACAAAGGTAGCACTAGTGGTTACAAAGGCAGTACTGGTGGTCACAAAGGTAGTACTGGTGGTCACAATGGTAGTACTGGGGGTCCACAAAGGTAGTACTGGTGGTCACAAAGGTAGTACTGGTGGTCCACAAAGGTAGTACTGGTGGTCCATAAAGGTAGCACTAGTGGTTACAAAGGCAGTACTGGTGGTCACAATGGTAGTACATGTACTGGGGGTCCACAAAGGTAGTACTGATGGTTCACGAAGGTAGTACTGGTGGTCACTATGGTAGTACTGGGGGTCCACAAAAGTAGTACTGGTGGTCACAAAGGTAGTACTGGTGGTCCACAAAGGTAGTACTTGGGGTCACAATGGTAGTACTGGGGGCCCACAAAGGTAGTACTGGTGGTCACAATGGTAGTACTGGGGGCCCACAATGGTAGTACTGGTAGTCACAATGGTAGTACTGGTGGTCCACAAAGGTAGTACTGGTGGTCACAATGGTAGTACTGGTGGTCCACAAAGGTAGTACTGGTGGTCACAATGGTAGCACTGGGGGTCCACAAAAGTAGTACTGGTGGTCACAAAGGTAGTACTGGTGGTCCACAAAGGTAGTACTTGGGGTCACAATGGTAGTACTGGGGGCCCACAAAGGTAGTACTGGTGGTCACAATGGTAGTACTGGTGGTCACAATGGTAGTACTGGTGGTCCACAAAGGTAGTACTGGTGGTCACAATGGTAGTACTGGTGGTCCACAAAGGTAGTACTGGTGGTCACAATGGTAGTACTGGGGGTCCACAAAAGTAGTACTGGTGGTCACAAATGTAGTACTGGTGGTCCACAAAGGTAGTACTTGGGGTCACAATGGTAGTACTGGGGGCCCACAAAGGTAGTACTGGTGGTCACAATAGTAGTACTGGTGGTCACAATGGTAGTACTGGTGGTCCACAAAGGTAGTACTGGTGGTCACAATGGTAGTACTGGTGGTCCACAAAGGTAGTACTGGTGGTCACAATGGTAGTACTGGGGGTCCACAAAAGTAGTACTGGTGGTCACAAAGGTAGTATTGGTGGTCCACAAAGGTAGTACTTGGGGTCACAATAGTAGTACTGGGGGTCCACAAAGGCAGAACTGGTGGTCCACAAAGGTAGTACTGGTGGTCACAATGGTAGTACTGGGGGTCCACAAAGGTAGTACTAGTGGTTACAAAGGCAGTACTGGTGGTCCACAAAGGTAGTACTGGGGGTCACAATTGTAGTACTAGGGGTTCACAAAGGTAGTACTTTTGGTCCACAAAGGTAGTACTGGTGGTCACAATGGTAGTACTGGGGGTCCACAAAGGTAGTACTGGTGGTCACAATGGTAGTACTGGGGGTCCACAAAAGTAGTACTGGTGGTTACAAAGGTAGTACTGGCGGTCCACAAAGGTAGTACTGGTGGTCCACAAAGATGGTACTGGGGGGTCCACAAAGGTAGCACTAGTGGTTACAAAGGCAGTACTGGTGGTCACAAAGGTAGTACTGATGGTTCACAAAGGTAGTACTGGTGCTCACAATGGTAGTACTCTCAGTAGTAGTACCAGTTCCTAGTAACCAGTTACCAGTAACCAGTGTACCAGTAGATGACTCACTACCAACCAGTAACCAGTGTACCAGTAGATGACTCACTACCAACCGTCTCTGCGTGAATCACTGACTGTATTCATATTGCTGCTGACCATAGCATGATTTCAAACACCCCCTCACACATAGGCACTGGTGGGTCAGTCAAGATAGAGAGCAGAGAGAGGCAGGTCGGCTGTTGGCGCTTTCCCATACTTTCTGTTATATTATACGTACTACCAGCCTACGTGAGTATTCTTACCCTATCCACGTATCGAAAACCCACATGACAGTACTGGGGGTCCACAAAAGTATTACTGGTGGTCACAAAGGTAGTACTGGTGGTCCACAAAGGTAGTACTGGGGGTCACAATGGTAGTACTGGGGGTCCACAAAGGTAGTACTGGTGGTCACAAAGGTAGTACTGGTGGTCCACAAAGGTAGTACTGGTGGTCCACAAAGGTAGCACTAGTGGTTACAAAGGCAGTACTGGTGGTCACAAAGGTAGTACTGGTGGTCACAATGGTAGTACTGGGGGTCCACAAAGGTAGTACTGGTGGTCCACAAAGGTAGTACTGATGGTTCACAAAGGTAGTACTGGTGGTCACAATGGTAGTACTGGGGGTCCACAAAAGTATTACTGGTGGTCACAAAGGTAGTACTGGTGGTTCACAAAGGTAGTACTGGGGGTCACAATGGTAGTACTGGGGGCCCACAAAGGTAGTACTGGTGGTCACAATGGTAGTACTGGTGGTCACAATGGTAGTACTGGTGGTCCACAAAGGTAGTACTGGTGGTCACAATGGTAGTACTGGTGGTCCACAAAGGTAGTACTGGTGGTCACAATGGTAGTACTGGTGGCCCACAAAGGTAGTACTGGTGGTCACAATGGTAGTACTGGGGGTCCACAAAAGTAGTACTGGTGGTCACAAAGGTAGTACTGGTGGTCCACAAAGGTAGTACTGGGGGTCACAATAGTAGTACTGGGGGTCCACAAAGGTAGAACTGGTGGTCCACAAAGGTAGTACTGGTGGTCACAAAGGCAGTACTGGTGGTCCACAAAGGTAGTACTGGGGGTCACAATTGTAGTACTGGGGGTTCACAAAGGTAGTACTTTTGGTCCACAAAGGTAGTACTGGTGGTCACAATGGTAGCACTGGGGGTCCACAAAGGTAGTACTGGTGGTCACAATGGTAGTACTGGGGGTCCACAAAAGTAGTACTGGTGGTCACAAAGGTAGTACTGGTGGTCCACAAAGGTAGTACTGGGGGTCACAATAGTAGTACTGGGGGTCCACAAAGGTAGCACTGGTGGTCCACAAAGGTAGTACTGGTGGTCACAAAGGCAGTACTGGTGGTCCACAAAGGTAGTACTGGGGGTCACAATTGTAGTACTGGGGATTCACAAAGGTAGTACTTTTGGTCCACAAAGGTAGTACTGGTGGTCACAATGGTAGTACTGGGGGTCCACAAAGGTAGTACTGGTGGTCACAATGGTAGTACTGGGGGTCCACAAAAGTAGTACTGGTGGTTACAAAGGTAGTACTGGCGGTCCACAAAGGTGGTACTGGGGGTCCACAGAGGTAGTACTGGTGGTCCACAAAGGTAGTACTGGTGGTCACAATGGTAGCACTAGGGGTCCACAAAGGTAGTACTGGTGGTCCACAAAGGTAGTACTGGTGGTTACAATGGTAGTACTGGGGGTCCACGAAGGTTGTACTGGTGGTCCACAAAGGTAGTACTGGTGGTCACAATGGTAGTACTGGTGGTCCACAAAGGTAGTACTGGTTACAATGGTAGTACTGAGGGTCCACAAATATAGTACTGGTTGTCACAATTGTAGTACTGGGGGTCCACAAAGGTAGTGCTGGTGTTCACAAAATTAGTAATGGTGGTCCACAAAGGTAGTACTGGTGGTCACAATGGCAGTACTGGTGGTCACAATGGTAGTACTGGTGGTCACAATGGCAGTACTGGTGGTCACAATGGCAGTACTGGTGGTCCACAAAAGTAGTACTGGTGGTCACAATGGTAGTACTGGTGGTCCACAAAGGTAGTACTGGTGGTCACAATGGTAGTACTGGGGGTCCACAAAAGTAGTACTGGTGGTCACAAAGGTAGTACCGGTGGTCAACAAAGGTAATACTGGGGTCACAGTGGTAGTACTGGGGTTCCACAAAGGTAGTACTGGGGGTCTACAAAGGTAGTACTGGTGGTCCACAAAGGTAGTACTGGTGGTCACAGTGGTAGTACTGGGGTTCCACAAAGGTAGTACTGGTGGTTACAAATGCAGTACTGGTGGTCCGCAAAGTAGTACTGGGGGTCACAATTGTGGTACTGGGGGTTCCCAAAGGTAGTACTGGTGGTCCACAAAGGTAGTACTGGTGGTCACAATGGTAGTACTGGGGGTCCATAAAGGTAGTACTGGTGGTCACAATGGTAGTACTGGGGGTCCACAAAAGTAGTACTGGTGGTTACAAAGGCAGTACTGGTGGTCCACAAAGGTAGTACTGGGAGTCACAATGGTAGTACTGGGGGTCCACAAAGGTAGTACTGGTGGTCCACAAAGGTGGTACTGGGGGTCCACAAAGGTAGTACTGGTGGTCACAATGGTAGTACTTGGGGTCCACAAAGGTTGTACTTGGGGTCACAATAGTAGTACTATGGGACCGGGAGCTAAGTTCAAAATCTGAAGAGGCTGCAGCGGTGTAAGAATGTATAATTACTCACGAAAAGACTGATAAAGAAAATCTTTCAAAATTTCTGAACAATTTCGAAATCAGCAGGAATAGTCAATTTTTTTAGACTTGTTCTTAAACTGTTGGTCTTATTTTATGGGCTACCGTCTCGAACATGCCAAACCTCCATCATTATTCAATACAACTTTTCAGACTTTTGGTTGAATGTGAAAAACGAGTAGCCAGAACTGGCATCCAAAACACTGTGATATTTAATGCCATTCCCCACTACATATTTATGTGAGCAGACTTTCTCCCAGCTCTTTTATATAGAATCAAAATACAGAAACAGGATGAAGGAGGAACCTGATCTACGTTTAAAATTGTCTGCCATTAAACCTGAGATTCGGAACGTTGTGTCAACAATGCAGCGTCAACCATCCCATTAAACTATTTTTTTTAATACTACCATATATTTAATTGCATACTAAGTTACATATGTCTTTCAACTGAGAGATGAAACTGGGAAAACGAGTTTGCTGTTAGTTAATAAAATGGACTTGAGTAGACAGACTTTTTGAAAACCTGGGGGTCCCTGGAGGAATTAGGTAAAATAAAAGGGGCTTCTTCTTGGTGGTGAAAAGGTTTGAAATCACTGATATACACAATATAGAACAAGGCACATGGGGAGGGAAATCTTTAGCTCTGGATCTTTTGCACTCTCGTGTGTCGTCAAGAGCTATGCAATGTTGCAAGACAGCAATAGATAGGAAGGGAAATTCTCTGAGGCAAGGCAGAAGATATCAGTGGCTGCCCATGGGCTGTCATCGATACCTACACCCACCATCACCTACCTGCTCCTATCTACACCCACCTACACTATCCATAATCCATATACACCACCAACACCCACCTACATTACCCACCTCCACCATCAACGCCCACCTATACTACCCACATACACCACCAACACCCAACTACATCAACACCCACCTACATTACCCACATACACCATCGACACAAACGTACACCCACCCACACTACCCTACAGTGCCAACACCCACCTACAGCACCTACACCAGCACCCACCTACACCGGCACCAACCTACACCAGCACCCACCTACACCGGCACCAACCTACACCAGCACCCACCTACACCGGCACCAACCTACACCAGCACCCACCTACCTGTAAGCAACGCCTCTCATAGCAGGTCGAGAGAGTACCACCAGGTTGAGAATATTGGCCACCACACCAATGGAGACCAGGACCGGGAACACCACCTGGTACACGGTCCACCTCAGGTAACGCAGGTCAGGCTGGTCCACCTCCGTGCAGTTCACCAGCAGGTCGGAGTCACGCAAGCTGCAGAAGAGCAAGAAACACTCGGGTTACAGGTCAGTCACGCAGGCTAAAGCTGAAAAAAATGCTTATTACAGGTCAGTCACGTAGGCTGAAGCTGAAAATAACATTTGGTGAGATGGGGGTATTATTTTTACCGTATTTCTTTAAATATGAAAATTTTCTTAAATACGTAATTGTTGAAATAATTGTTTTTCCTCACAACTTGACTTAGAAATTCACTAAACAAGAGCAGGAACTTTCTAATACAGGTCTATTACAGGTCAGTCACGCAGGCTGCATTGAAACAATAGCCCGTATTACAGGTCAGGTAGGCTGCATTCATGGGGGAAGGGGCACCAAACCCGTAGGGGGCCATACAACGCCTGGAGTAATAGGAGGCAATGATATTTGATCCAAGGAAAGGGAGGATAGGTCCAATTCCTTGGATCAAAAGCCCCCTCACCTCAAAACTGCGTCTTTAAGAGTGATGGACAGATTACATCGACTTTACATCTCTACAGCTTCTTATTCTGTATTCGACTGAAGAAACCTACTGTGTAGGCGAAACGTTTCGGAATGAAGATCCCTAACTGTTATACATGTGTCTTACTTATCAACTTGTCAGTATTGTATACCATTATATTCACTCTGTCAGATTCTGCAACACAACGGTATCATAGCACAGTGGATTGTGTTGTCGGCCACACCACAACACTGAAGTACTGATTACTACTTAATAAAAATAATCTTTATTTATATAAGTACATGATACAAGGTATACAGACGATAGTTGACGTCAGTGACATAATATATAGAAACCCCCTGGTTATGCGGAGCATTTCGGGCAACTTAGGTTAATCTTGTCCCCCAGGATGCAACCCACACCAGTTGGCTAACACTCAGGTATCTACTTGCTGCTAGGTGAACAAGGACAGCACGTGTAAGGAAACACGCCCAATGTTTCCACCCGTATCGGGGAACGAACCACGGACACTCAAAGTGTGAACTGAGTGCGCTACCAACCGAGCTGGGGTACATCTGCGTGGCCCTTGCGGTGGATGAACAAGAAGGGAAGAAAGTGGGGGTGTATGAAGGTTAGGTTAAGTAGGTTTGTCAGGAAATAGGACAAGTGTTTCCTGACGCGGGTCTTAGTCATATGATGACCCACAGCTGGAGCTTCTGGTCATCTGACTGAGTCCTTCAGCTGGCTAACCGGTCAACCCCTTTAAAAATCTGGTTATGATTTTAACCATTTGGATTTTTTCACTAAGATGGTTTGTGTGATGTAAGAGACGTTCCGGATTAAAAATACGGAGGTTCCAGAATACAACTCATTACTACTGTTCTCTTGTTACGTGCGTTGTGGTGAGATTAAACGTGTTTCATCCTCCGTGCTAGTAAGCTTGCTAGCGAGGTTGCTGGCGAGCTTACTAGTGGGCAGGACAGAGGGCATCATTGCCGATTCGATTCGATGAGCTTCGCCGGTACTGTCCCGACCCGATTCTTGTCCAGTTAGTGGCCCGGCGCATCATTGTGGTGTCGTACAGAGGACGTCGAGAAAGAAGCCTTCACTCTCAAGCTTCAGAGTGAACTTGATGGTGAGGTTGAGTGAGTTGATCCTGCCCAGGTCATGGATATCTAGACATAAGATATCATCCACGTACAACAACCAAGTCATGGCGATGAGAAGAATGGAACAAGATCCATTTCCCGAAATGTTCTACGTAACTATGGGCTATCTCCATGTACAACTTGATGTCACCCATCTCTGTACATTGTATCACGCAAAAATAAATTATTATTATTATTATTATTATTATTATTATTATTATTATTATTATTATTATTATTATTATTATTATTATTAATTTCTAGGTTCTCTGCCCCACTGTCATCCAGTGTCTCACTCATAAATTAAAGTGAAATATTCTGGTAAAGAAGTGAAGCGAGGTAAACATACAAAATGACATGAATGTCAGGTAAACATTAATACTAATAGACCACTATCAATCACCTCAACCTTAATGGAAGTGCGACGATGGTGTGACGGAGAATGTGAGGAGAAAATGTAAAGGACAGTGTGAGGGAGAGAATGTTAGGATGAGAATGTGAGGGGTGTGTGAGTGAGGGATATGTGAGACAGAGGGTATGGGAAACAAGGTGTGTGTACTCACCTAATTGTGGTTGCAGGGGTCGAGACTCAGCTCCTGGCCCCGCCTCTTCACTGATCGCTGCTAGGTCCTCTCTCTGCTCCATAAGCTTTGTCATACCTCGTCTTAAAGCTATATATGGTTCCTGCCTCCACTACATCACTTGCTAGACTATTTCACTTCCTGACAACTCTATGACTGAAAAAATACTTCCTAACATCCCTTTGACTCATCTGAGTCTTCAACTTCCAGTTGTGACCCTTTGTTTCTGTGTCCCATCACTGGAACATCCTGTGTATGTGTGTGTGTGTACTCACCTAATAGTACTCACCTAATTGTGGTTGCAGGGGTCGAGATTCAGCTCCTGGCCCCGCCTCTTCACTGACCGCTACTGGGTCCTCCCTCTCCCTGCTCCATGAGCTTTATCATATCTCGCCTTAAAACTATATAGGGTTCCTGCCTCCACTACATCGCTCGCCAGACTATTCCACTTCCTAACAACTCAGTGGCTGAAGAAATACTTCCTAACATCCCTTTGACTCATCCGAGTCTTCAGCTTCCAATTGTGACCCCTTGTTTCTGTGTCCCATCTCTGGAACATCCTGTCTCTGTCCACCTTGTCTATTCCACGCAGTATTTTGTATGTCGTTATCATGTCTCCCCTGACCCTCCTGTCCTCCAGTGTCGTCAGGCCGATTTCCCTTAACCTCTCTTCGTAGGACATTCCCCTTAGCTCTGGAACTAGCCTTGTTGCAAACCTTTGCACTTTCTCTAATTTCTTGACGTGTTTGACCAGGTGTGGGTTCCAAACTGGCGCTGCGTACTCCAGTATGGGCCTGACGTACACAGTGTATAAAGTCTTGAACGATTCCTTACTGAGGTACCTGAATGCTATTCTCAGGTTTGCCAGGCGCCCATGTGCCGCAGCAGTTATCTGGCTAATGTGTGCTTCTGGCGACGTACTCGGTATGTTGCAACCCCTGAATGGGTTACAATGATTATTATGTATATATATAATGTATATTATCTTTTCATATAATTTTATATTGCTTATATTTGCGATAATAGCTAAATCGTAAATATATTGCTTTATATTCTTATTTGACTTATGTTGTTAGGATGTACATAATATGTGCTCAGTTCAAGTCTTGATTGTCAAACTACTGTAATTATCGATTGTCGCTCGTTATACTGCCGGCTTCTGAGCTGTGCTGTCCACGGGGCTATCACGTGATCGAAGGGGGGGGTGTCCTCACCTCTCGTGAAGTATTCAGTCTGCTCGAGACTCGCTTGGTGGTTGGACAGATTGTCTGTCTCATTATTCTTGTTAGTTCTGTAGAACTCTGTTCACAGAACATTGTATAGACTTAGTGATTTTCGACGTTGTACTGAGGTTGTGTGTCGCTTAGACACTCTGAACATCTCAGGTCCTGAGCTATAGCTTCTGACCTAATTTTGTACTGGTTTCTGTGTATTGTCACAGTCGGGTTTTTCCTATGCTGAACTTAGATTCAGTAGTATGGGAGTTTTGTAACTTTTGTGGAGGATCTGCTGATGGTCCCTACTTAGTGTCGTTATATTATCTCCTTGATCCTGATTGTGTCGCAGTCGCTTGTTATATGGCTATTGGGCTTAGCATTCTTTTCATTGTTCAAGCAGACTGTTCTGGTTGCCAGTCGGTCAAGAAGTTAGTTTATGTGAGGACTTTGTCAGTCACTTGTTTAAGTCTAGTCGAGTCGTGAGACATAGTGAACTACTTAGAGCACTTACACACATACATACACACTTGTACATATTTGTAATATCTTATTAAATGTTAATGTACCAGACGGTACTTAAGAATTATAAATGTGATATGTGCTTTCAGCACAATAATATTGAACTCGAGAGATTGATTTTATTTTGATTGCTGTGATTAATTTAATTTGATAATATACCTCTAGACTTAATAAATTTATTAAATTTTAATTTCTCTAGTTAGTAGCCTACCAGTTGTAATCCTGAAGCACTATTGAATAATACTGAATTTTAATGGATAATTGGACAAGGATACTGACTAATTGTTACGAAAACCCAGTAACAGGCTGGATGCTAGAAGGGCAGTCCTTTCTAGTATTCACTGGAGATCTCTAAGCTTTTAGAATCGCGTTTTTTGTAACACGGTATTATACTCACCCCTAGATCTTTCTCCTTGAGTGAGGTTTGAAGTCTTTGGCCTCCTAGTCTATACTCTGTCTGCGGTCTTCTTTGCCCTTCTCCGATCTTCATGATTTTGCATTTGGGGGTTCAATTCTAGGAGCCAGTTGCTGGACCAGGTGTCCAGCCTCTCCAGGTCTCTTTGTAGACCTGTCTGGTCCGCATCTGATTTAATTCTCCTCATTAACTTCACATCATCTGCAAACAGGGACACTTCTGAGTATCCCTTCCGTCATGTCGTTCAGATATACCAAGAATAGCACTGGTCCCAGGACTGACCCCTGTGTGACCCCGCTCGTCACAGGCGCCCACTGTGATACCTCATCACGTACCATGACTCGCTGTTGCCTCCCTGTTAGGTATTCTCTGATCCATTGCAGTGCCCTCCCTGTTATATGTGCCTGATCTTTTAGCTTCTGTACTAATCTCTTGTGAGGAACTGTGTCGAAGGCCTTCTTGCAGTCCAAGAAAATGCAATCAACCCATTCCTCCCTCTCATTTCTTACTTCAGCTACCTTGTCATAAAGCTCTAGTAGGTTTGTGACACAGGATTTGCCTTCCATGAATCCGTGCTGGCTGTTGTTTATAATCTTGTTCCGCTCCAGGTGCTCCACTATTGTCCTCCTGATAATCTCCATGACTTTGCATACTATACACGTCAGTGACACTGGTCTATAGTTTAGTGCTTCATTTCTCTCTCCTTTCTTAAAGATGGGGACTACATTTGCCATCTTCCATACCTCAGGTAGTTGCCCAGTTTCAAGGGATGTGTTGAAGATTGTGGTTAGTGTCTCTGCTCCCTCTCCCTGTACCCCCGGAGAGATGTTGTCCGGCCCCACCGCCTTTTAGGTATCAAGGTCACTTAGCAGCTTCTTCACCTCCTCCTCAGTTGTGTGCATTTCATCCAACACTTGTTGGTATATCTCTTGTTGGTGTACCTCACTGTTTTGTCTTCCCAGTGTCCCTTCAGCCTCCACCGTAAATACTTCCTGATATCTCATGTTGAGCTCCTCACATACTTCTTGGTCATTTCTTGTGAGCTCCCCAACTTCTTTCCTCAGCCTGATTACCTGGTCCTTGACTGTTGTCTTCCCCCTGTGTGTGTGTGTGTGTGTGTGTGTGTGTGTGTGTGTGTGTGTGTGTGTGTGTGTGTGTGTAAGGGAGAGTCTATGAAACAGGTGTGTGGGAGGAAGAAAAATAATGCGAGGGTGTGTGAAGAACGCAATGGAATAGATGTGAGCAGGGACGGATCTACTATGAAACTAATAAAGCTTAAGCTTCAGGGACCCTGATCCCAGACGGGTCCCAGAAGCCACTTTAGTCCACGTTCCTTTAAAATTTGGGGTCTACTGTATGAGTTTTTTTTAAATAATATTAATGATACAGTGTAATTCAGTACAAAATAATAGTTAAAATAAAAATTAAAAGTTTTTTAAAGTATCATGTAGGCTAGCCGCTGCTGGTTGCGACGGGGCCCCATAACAGTTACGCTTCAGGGCCCCAAAAAATATAGGTCCGCCACTGTGTGTGTGTGTGTGTGTGTGTGTGTGTGTGTGTGTGTGTGTGTGTGTGTGTGTGTGTGTGTGTGTGTGTGTGTGTGTGTGTGTGTGTGTGTGACTAAGAGGGAGAGTATGAAGGAGTGCGTGATAATGTGTGAAAGTGCGTTAATGTGAAGCTTTGAAGGAGAGGGTTTTAACAGAAGCAGAGCCATGCTCATGGTGTCCAGTCTTCACTGTGTAATTTGTCATATAATTTTCATAAATTTCACGTTTTTTAATCTTTGGATACCCTCCTATTTATATGAACCCATCCTATATAACTCAAAGTGAACAAGGCATTAGACCTAAAAGACTTAAGGGAAGGACCCAAATTGTTGCCAGATGGATGGGTCTATTGCCCCTCCCTCGTAATATCTGGGCGCCAGGGCTACGTTTCCTACCTAATGAAGTGTATCAGCCCCTTCAACGTAGGTGTTACAAATACCAGCACTAAGCCCATGGTGCAGTAGACTGCAAAATGCTCCAAGAATGTAGTAAGTGTGCAGGGAAACATCCCACTAGGAAATACACAATGGGGTTTGACAGAGTGGGGAAGGCTGGAAATTTAAATGTATTAACTGTAAAGAAGTAGGAGTTACATGTCGGCATAAGAACTGCAAATGGAGCCCCAAAAAACCTTCGATCTAAATCAGACAACAGTCCATCAATGGCAACGAAGGGTGAGGCCAGTCAGCCTACCAGTGCCATACCTGTGACCCCACCTCTAGGAAGTGTGGGAGATCCCGTCCTTCCTGTTAATGTTTCTCGTGACACCAGACTGCTTTCTGCTACGCCAGTTGTGGAGGAGCTAGCCACCCCTGCTACCACAAATGGAGCCACTGATATGCCACCAATCACACCTGTGACCACACCTGAATATGTGGATCAGCCTGTCAGTCTTTCCAACACACACATCGTCAACAGTCAGACGGACGCCACATTCGTCACCCCACCAGGAGCTGGGGACGAGGTAAGTTCTTAATTTTAACATTTTTATTATGGACTCCAGACTCATCCTGTGGGCGGTAGTCAAAAGATCACAGAGGCACATAATGGGTCCAGGGACTGGACCGCAAAGGTTTTGATAGATGAATAAGTTACAGTGGTAATGAACAATTTGCATGTTTATGCAGACATGAATTAGGTCACACACACACACACACACACACACACACACACACACACACACACACACGTTCAGGACCCTGTACACCGTATACGTTAGGCCCATATTGGAGTATGCGGCACCAGTTTGGAACCCACACCTAGCCAAGCACGTAAAGAAACTAGAGAAAGTGCAAAGGTTTGCAACAAGACTAGTCCCAGAGCTAAGAGGTATGTCCTACGAGGAGAGGTTAAGGGAAATCAACCTGACGACACTGGAGGACAGGAGAGATAGGGGGGACATGATAACGACATACAAAATACTGAGAGGAATTGACAAGGTGGACAAAAACAGGATGTTCCAGAGATTGGACACAGTAACAAGGGGACACAGTTGGAAGCTAAAGACACAGATGAATCACAGGGATGTTAGGAAGTATTTCTTCAGCCACAGAGTAGTCAGTAAGTGGAATAGTTTGGGAAGCGATGTAGTGGAGGCAGGATCCATACATAGCTTTAAGCAGAGGTACGATAAAGCTCACGGCTCAGGGAGAGTGACCTAGTAGCGATCAGTGAAGAGGCGGGGCCAGGAGCTCGGACTCGACCCCCGCAACCTCAACTAGGTGAGAGTACACACACACACACACACACACAGAGGGAGGGCACTACAATGGATCAGGGAATACTTGTCAGGAAGAGAGCAGCGAGTCATGGTACGTGGCGAGGTGTCAGAGTAAGCTCCTGTGACCAGCGGGGTCCCACAGGGGTCAGTCCTAGGACCAGTGCTGTTTCTGGTATTTGTGAACGACATGACGGAAGGAATAGACTCCGAGGTGTCCCTGTTTGCAGATGACGTGAAGTTGATGAGAAGAATTCACTCGATCGAAGACCAGGCAGAACTACAAAGGGATCTGGACAGGCTGCTGACCTGGTCCAGCAATTGGCTACTGGAGTTCAATCCCACCAAGTGCAGTCATGCAGATTGGGGATCTAGGGGGGCCAGAGACTACAAATCTCACTCAAGGAAAAAGATCTTGGGGTGAGTATAACACCAGGCACATCTCCTGAAGCGCACATCAACCAAATAACGGCTGCAGCATATGGGCGCCTAGCAAACCTCAGAACAGCATTCCGACATCTTAATAAGGAATCGTTCAGGACCCTGTACACCGTGTACGTTAGGCCCATATTGGAGTATGCGGCACCAGTTTGGAACCCACACCTAGCTAAGCACGTAAAGAAACTAGAGAAAGTGCAAAGGTTTGCAACAAGACTAGTCCCAGAGCTAAAAGGTATGTCCTACGAGGAGAGGTTAAGGGAAATCAACCTGACGACACTGGAGGACAGGAAAGATAGGGGGGACATGATAACGACATACAAAATACTGAGAGGAATTGACAAGGTGGACAAAGACAGGATGTTCCAGGGATTGGACACAGTAACAAGGGGACACAGTTGGAAGTTGAAGACACAGATGAATCACAGGGATGTTAGGAAGTATTTCTTCAGCCACAGAGTAATCAGGAAGTGGAATAGTTTGGGAAGCGATGTAGTGGAGGCAGGATCTATACATAGCTTTAAGCAGAGGTATGATAAAGCTCACGGTTCAGGGAGAGTGATCTAGTAGCGACCAGTGAAGAGGCGGGGCCAGGAGCTCGGACTCGACCCCTGTAACCTCAACTAGGTGAGTACAACTAGGTGAGTACACACACACACACACACACACAAGGTACCAGGCAACAAGGTAACAGAAGTAAGACACGAGAGAGAGGGGTGGGTAGATTGCGTTTTCCTAGACTGCAGGAAGGCCTTTGACACAGTTCCCCACAAGAGATTAGTGCAGAAGCTGGAGGATCAGGCGCACGTAAAAGGGAGGGAACTGCAATGGATAAGGGAATACCTGACAGGGAGGCAGCAACGAGTCATGGTACGTGAAGAGGTATCACAGTGGGCGCCTGTTACGAGCGGGGTCCCACAGGGGTCAGTTCTAGGACCAGTGCTATTTTTGATATATGTGAACGACATGATGGAAGGAATAGACTCTGAAGTGTCCCTGTTCGCAGATGACGTGAAGTTGATGAGAAGAATTAAATCAGACGAGGATGAGGCAGGACTGCAAAGAGACCTGGACAGGCTGGACATGTGGTCCAGCAACTGGCTTCTCGAATTCAATCCAGCCAAATGCAAAGTCATGAAGATTGGGGAGGGGCAAAGAAGACCGCAGACAGAGTATAGGCTAGGTGGACAAAGACTACAGACCTCACTCAGGGAAAAAGACCTTGGGGTGACCATAACACCGAGCACATCACCGGAGGCACACATCAACCAAATAACCGCTGCAGCATACGGGCGCCTGGCAAACCTGAGAATAGCGTTCCGATACCTTAATAAGGAATCGTTCAAGACACTGTACACTGTGTATGTTAGGCCCATACTAGAGTATGCAGCACCAGTCTGGAACCCACACCTGGTCAAGCACGTCAAGAAGTTAGAGAAAGTACAAAGGTTTGCAACAAGGCTAGTCCCAGAGCTCAAGGGAATGTCGTACGAGGAAAGGTTAAGGGAAATCGGACTGACGACACTGGAGGACAGAAGGGTCAGGGGGGACATGATAACGACATACAAGATACTGCGGGGAATAGACAAGGTGGACAGAGATAGGATGTTCCAGAGAGGGGACACAGGGACAAGGGGTCACAACTGGAAGCTGAAGACTCAGACGAGTCACAGGGACGTTAGGAAGTATTTCTTCAGTCATAGAGTTGTCAGCAAGTGGAATAGCCTAGCAAGTGAAGTAGTGGAGGCAGGAACCATACATAGTTTTAAGAAGAGGTATGACAAAGCTCAGGAAGCAGAGAGAGAGAGGATCCAGTAGCGATCAGTGAAGAGGCGGGGCCAGGAGCTGAGTCTCGACCCCTGCAACCACAATTAGGTGAGTACAATTAGGTGAGTACACACACACACACACACACACACAGTAGCGACCAGTGAAGAGGCGGGGCCAGGAGCTATGAATCGACCCCTGCAACCACAAATAGGTGAGTACACACACACGAACACACACACACACACAGGGTATTTTTCCAGAATGGTTTGTAATATACCACTGTGGATAAAATACTTTGACATTTCTTGAACATTCCTGAGTGAGTTGTCTCTGAATTCATTAATTTTATCACACTCCAGTACATAATGATGCAAGGTGTGACAATAGTCCATCTGGCAAAGTTTACATTTCGTTTGGTCTACATCTGGTGGTGGTGATTTAACCTGCCAAAGATACTGGTAACCCAGTCAGAGACGGTCGGTAGTGACATTCAAGAGTCTGCTTATTTTGTTGCATACACCGTAGACATGTGGCTCCTCCTGTATGATAGAAAGATGATAGATGGACTGACTGATGTCAATCTTCGTCAGTTTTAAGCCAGTTGAAGTTCAGTTGAAGTTCTTTTCGTATTATTGTTCTCAAATTACTGAGGTAATCATACGGGAACTACCTACCATGAATGATAAGTCAACCATGCCAGAGGCACCATCAGAGAACACCAGTGTTACACTGGTTACACTGGTGATAGGTGCTGAAGAGAGGACTAGCTCACGAGTACTTTTCTCTGGAGAAGTGTTGGTCATAACTATCCTGCAAAAAACAACAACAATTGCTGATAAATTTTATAAAGATAAACAGTCAGAATGGCGCCTTCGATCACATAGACAATCCCACAAGTGCAACAATCTCTACTGAATTTCAAACAATTTGTGATAGAGAAGCCAATGATTGTATGTTGCAAACATTGCCTCGGACTGTGCTGGCAAAATGCCGGGAAATGATTAGGGAAAATGGTTATGAAAATAAGAAGGTACAAACTATGTTATTTGTTCTGAAATGTTTGCAAACTATTGCTCAAGGATAATAGTTTTACCATTTTACGAGCAAGAGATTGTAATGCAGTGGCCTGACTTACATCGTATTAGTTAAACCAAGAATATTGATGTCATCTGTTTGCAGGAACGTAGACTACGACTTGTAGTACCCTCCCCGAAGTTGCCTGTTGTGTGTTCTGTTAGAAAGAACTTGCAACATTCACTCTTTGCCTTGCAAAGTCGAGTAAGCATGCAATATCATGGTGTCAAAATATACGCAGGCAACTTTTCCATCAACATCTTCAATCTTTATGCTCCAGCCAATCAGTGTCGACCTGATGTTTTACCAGATCACATCAATAGTGAACATACCCTCATTCTTGGAGACTTTAAATGTCAGATACAAGAATATTGGTGGGTCTATAGCAAATTCCAATGGAACTAAACTAGTGAAATTTCTAAATGATGATGGTAATGTTCGAACTGTGGGCACTACTGAGTCTACTCACATATATGGTGGTATACTAGATCTGTGCCTTGGATTTAATATATCATAAACGATGCATGACTCCGTCATAATTGATGATCTATCTGATCATTTCCCAAGACTCACAACTGTTAATTTTGATCATATCTCCAGTAATCAAGGAGCTAAATACAGAAGGAAAAAACTTATTCTTAATCCAGAACACAAATAACTTCACTAACTACCTGGATCGATGGTATAAGAATTACGAGCCTACTGGCACACAAAAATTTAATGATTTAATTGTCACCATTGAGCATTTGCTCACTGATTGAGGGAAATAGAAAAAGACGACATAAATCTTCCACCATAACAACAATTACCATCATAAGTACTATAATGATCTACAACAACGCAATTTAACACATGCAGTTAGGAGGAGGATTGGTAAACTGTATCGTGAAGGTAGAACTCCAGACCTGCTTAGAACGTTCCAAGCTGCACTAACAAATACAAGGAATAGAAAGCAAGAACTTAGACAACAGAAATAGTAACAATTTGTTAGTGGGTTAAATAAATCTACCCTTTTAAGTTTAGACTGGAAATGTATAAATAAAATAATCAGGAAAAAGACTGGTAATGTTGGTCATCCCTTTCCTCTTGAAGAGGCAAACAAACTCATAAATAACTGGTCCAAAACATTCAGGCATGAAAATCTTCCATCTCATATTAGAAAAACCTAAAGATTGCTTTTCCTTTGCAAAGTGGGGGAAATCCTACTGGTGAACTGTAGCTCCTGGCTCAACAAGAGCAGAATTTCCTAGTCCCTTGAGGCTCTAGCTTTTGTTTTTCAAGTTTCTAACTCTTGATTATCGAATCATAGTTTAAAGATTATTTTCCTATACAATAATTTAGTTATAAACTCTAGCTCGGTCCTCGAGTCATAGCTAATTTTTTTTATATACAATAATAACTCACAGATTAACTCCAGCCTCATAAACCACGGAACGGGTGAGGTATGAACCCATGGCGAGTGATTCTTAAGACTCCAAGCCAGTGCCATGGGTTCAAACCCCACCCGTTCCGTGGTTTGTTTACAACTGTGTTATTACGATCCAGCTTCATGCACAATAATTCAGCTACCGTACCTTCAAGGGGTTATGTATTTCACGTTTTTAATAATAATTTGGCAATTGTTAAACCTCTTTTAGATTCTATTAAGTAATAGCAGGAAGATTTGTCTTGTCACTTGTAAGGTCAATAAAGGTCGCAAGGCGAGAGGGTGAAGGAAAAGGTCACAGTTGCCTATTCATAGCTATAATTAATGTAAATAAAGGAAGGAAGAGGGAACACAAGGAAAAGTACGAGGAAGTAAGTATAGAGAAACTGAGATAAAGGAAGTGCGGAAGAGGGAGGGGAGGAGAGGGAGATATGAGTAGGGAAGATAAAGAAGGATAAGAGACAGGTTAAACCTCTTATTTGAAGAGGGAAGATAGGTACTGGAGAAAGAAGAGAAGCGGTAGAAGGAAGCAAAGACAGTGAGGGGAGGAATGACGAAAGACAGGGAAGATAAAGAGAACAGAAGGGGAGGATGACAGCTGCTTATTCATTTTCCTAATTCGTCACAACATGTTATACAGAGACGCAGCTGCACTTATATCAGCAGCTTCTCTACCGCAATCCTATATTATAAGTCTTACACTACATTTTGTCAGCCATTTTCTCACTGGCTTTATACTTCTTCCTGGCGAGTAGTCTAGTGTAAATACAGACTTATTAATATCATACTGAATACAATACAAATATACATCGGATATAACATTCATATATATATATATTCATATATATGTAAACATTTGTTGATGATGTGTTCACATCAAAATATCATATATTATTTACAAACATTATACTCAGTCCACAGCAGGATTCGAACCTGAAAATTTGGCATCAGAGTACAAAGTACTTTATCCACATAGCCAGACTGCGTACTCTGATGCCGAGTTTGCAGGTTCGAATCCTGCTGTGGACTGAAAATAATATTTGTATATACCATATCATGTTTGAGAGGTGAAGGGTAAGGTGGGGAACGTAATCTGTTTTGAGATGTGTTGGGTGATAGATCTGGCCAGCTGAGGATGATGAGATTATATAACAAATTGTGTCTTAACATTCATGGGACCGGAATATTACAAAATTAGTTGATATTCTTATGTTTACAGAAAACGTGTGTTCGACTCCGTGGAATTGACTGGGGCTTGGACAAGCACTTGAACTTTTCTGCCTACGATGAACAATGTGAACAGGTGGAAACATGAACAAACAAATATACAAAATGTAACTGATGCAAAACCGCACAAAGAAACTGATATTTGCAATTATGTGAATCTGTGAAGACTTACTTAGGTAACTAAGTGAAGTAAATAACCAGTAATTTAATGGATATAAAATGAGAAAAAAGGTTAAACTATATAAATAAATGTCATACGAACTTTTTTTCAATGTCTGGAGGTCACACATTTTATGTAAACTTGGGAATTGAAGTATCTAATGGAAATAAGTCACATTGTCCCACTTCTTTTAGGGAGTTATCATAAGTAATTTACACTTATGTATGATAATTATACTTACGTGTACCTGTACTTAAATAAACTTACTCTCTGCTTGTATCGTGGCTTGTGAACAATAGATGTTAAGTCTAACAAAATGAGTGTGGTCAAGACAGTGGTGTGGTCATGACAGTGGTGTGGTCAAGACAGTGGTGTGGTCAAGACAGTGGTGTGGTCATGACAGTGGTGTGGTCAAGACAGTGGAGTGGTCATGACAGTGGTGTGGTCAAGACAGTGGTGTGGTCAAGACAGTGGTGTGGTCATGACAGTGGTGTGGTCATGACAGGGATGTGGTCAAGACAGTGGTGTGGTCAAGACAGTGGTGTGGTCAAGACAGTGGTGTGGTCATGACAGGGGTGTGGTCAAGACAGTGGTGTGGTCAAGACAGTGGTGTGGTCAAGACAGTGGTGTGGTCAAGACAGTGGTGTGGTCAAGACAGGGGTGTGGTCAAGACAGTGGTGTGGTCATGACAGTGGTGTGATCAAGCCAGGGGTGTGGTCAAGACAGGGGTGTGGTCAAGACAGTGGTGTGGTCAAGACAGGGGTATGATCAAGACAGTGATGTGATCAAGACAGTGATGTGATCAAGACAGTAATGTGATCAAGACAGTGATGTGATCAAGACAGTGGTGTGACCAAGACAGTGATGTGATCAAGACAGTGGTATGATCAAGACAGTGGTGTGATCAAGACAGTGATGTGATCAAGACAGGGGTGTGATCAAGACAGTGATGTGATCAAGACAGTGATGTGATCAAGACAGTGATGTGATCAAGACAGTGATGTGATCAAGACAGTGGTGTGATCAAGACAGTGGTGTGATCAAGACAGGGATGTGATCAAGACAGGGGTGTGATCAAGACAGGGGTGTGATCAAGACAGGGGTGTGATCAAGACAGTGGTGTGATCAAGACAGTGGTGTGATCAAGACAGTGATGTGATCAAGACAGTGGTGTGATCAAGACAGTGATGTGATCAAGACAGTGATGTGATCAAGACAGTGGTGTGATCAAGACAGGGGTGTGATCAAGACAGTGGTGTGATCAAGACAGTGATGTGATCAAGACAGTGATGTGATCAAGACAGTGATGTGATCAAGACAGTGATGTGATCAAGACAGTGGTGTGATCAAGACAGTGATGTGATCAAGACAGTGGTGTGATCAAGACAGGGGTGTGATCAAGACAGTGATGTGATCAAGACAGTGGTGTGATCAAGACAGTGATGTGATCAAGACAGTGATGTGATCAAGACAGTGGTGTGATCAAGACAGTGGTGTGGTCAAGACAGGGATGTGATCAAGACAGTGATGTGATCAAGACATTGATGTGATCGAGATAGTGATGTGATCAAGACAGGGGTGTGATCAAGACAGGGGTGTGATCAAGACAGGGGTGTGATCAAGACAGTGGTGTGATCAAGATAGTGGTGTGATCAAGACAGTGATGTGATCAAGACAGTGGTGTGATCAAGACAGTGATGTGATCAAGACAGTGATGTGATCAAGACAGTGGTGTGATCAAGACAGTGGTGTGGTCAAGACAGGGATGTGATCAAGACAGTGATGTGATCAAGACATTGATGTGATCAAGACAGTGATGTGATCAAGACAGTGGTGTGATCAAGACAGTGGTGTGATCAAGACAGTGATGTGATCAAGACAGTGGTGTGATCAAGACAGTGGTGTGATCAAGACAGTGATGTGATCAAGACAGTGATGTGATCAAGACAGTGATGTGATCAAGACAGTGATGTGATCAAGACAGGGGTGTGATCAAGACAGTGGTGTGATCAAGACAGTGGTGTGATCAAGACAGTGGTGTGATCAAGACAGTGATGTGATCAAGACAGTGATGTGATCAAGACAGTGGTGTGATCAAGACAGTGATGTGATCAAGACAGGGGTGTGATCAAGACAGTGGTGTGATCAAGACAGTGGCGTGATCAAGACAGTGGTGTGATCAAGACAGTGATGTGATCAAGACAGGGGTGTGATCAAGACAGTGGTGTGATCAAGACAGTGGTGTGATCAAGACAGGGGTGTGGTCAAGACAGCGATGTGATCAAGACAGTGATGTGATCAAGACAGTGGTGTGATCAAGACAGTGGTGTGATCAAGACAGTGGTGTGATCAAGACAGGGGTGTGATCAAGACAGTGGTGTGATCAAGACAGTGGCGTGATCAAGACAGTTGTGTGATCAAGACAGTGATGTGATCAAGACAGGGGTGTGATCAAGACAGTGGTGTGATCAAGACAGTGGTGTGATCAAGACAGGGGTGTGGTCAAGACAGCGATGTGATCAAGACAGTGATGTGATCAAGACAGTGGTGTGATCAAGACAGTGGTGTGATCAAGACAGGGGTGTGGTCAAGACAGCGATGTGATCAAGACAGTGATGTGATCAAGACAGTGGTGTGATCAAGACAGTGGTGTGATCAAGACAGTGGTGTGATCAAGACAGCGGTGTGAGTAGGTCAGGTAGGTCAGGTAGGTCAGGTAGGTCAGGTAGGTCAGGTAGGTCAGGTAGGTCAGGTAGGTCAGGTAGGGCAGGTAATAACACAGGTTTCAATTAGTGATAACCTCAGAGGTTCCAGCGGGCTTGTTTACCCTCCTCTCCATTACGTCAGTGTTAGAGGTATAATCAACATGATGGTAGTGAATGATATAAACACTTGGTAGTACAAGGCTTACCTGGAGTATACCTGGAGAGGGTATACCAGGGGAGGGTATACCTGGAGAGGGTTTCTGGGGTCAACGCCCCCGCGGCCCGGTCTGTGGCCAGGCTTCGCTTGGGAATACTGGGGGCACAATTTGGCCAGACATTATCTCACCCATTATAATATATGATTCCGTCTTTTATACTAGTCTAGGAAAAACATACATTCAGTGCTCATCAGTAGAGTAAACAAAACACAATACAAACAATAATAAAACAACAAAGCATAATACCAAGAATGAAAACACAATGTAAACAAAAATAAAAAAATACAAAGAAAATAAAACACAATACAAACAATAAAACACAATAAAACAAAACTAAAACAATAAAAATAATACAAACAAATAAAACAATAAAACACAATACAAACAATAAAAACAAAATAAAACAAAGACAAAATTAAGAAACAATACAAGCCAGGAACGTAAATAAAAGACCCAAACAGAGTACAGGTATCCCAACACACATAAATACCATCACACCAAGTTAACCTAACTAACATTAGCTAAAAATATATTAAATTATTTATGCCAAAAGACTTCGTTAAAATTTTCCGAAGTCTCCAGAGGTCTCTGTTGTGAAACCATGACCAAGACAAGCAAGGTGTGGGTCGTGGGTAACGCTCTCGCCTCACAGTGTCCGTGGTTTATTTCCAGGCCGGGTGAAAACACTAGGTGTGTTTCCTTATACCTGTTGTCCTTGTTCACCTGGCAAGTAAGTAGGCACCTCGGTGTTAGCTGGCTGTTGTGGGTCGCATCCTGGGGGACAAAATTGAAGGACCACAATGGAAGTAAGACAGACAGTCCTTGATGTCGCACTTTGTTGGGTTATCCTGGCTGGCTAATACCCGGTTTAAAAATCTGAACGAAATCTTATCTTAACTGTTAAAGTGTGTTCCACAATCATCGGAACACCACAAGCTACTCAAAGAGGAACAGGAGCATCCACAAACAGATGACTATACATGAAATGTGTGTGTGACCCATGTATGAGATTCGTCTCAAAGTGTTGGTTCCTGTTGAAAGAAGATCAAACATCTACGACCTTCTGAACCCTGCATAACTTGCTCCTAGTCTGCAGGGCCCACCGGGCCCATCACTTCTCGAGGACACGTCTATGAAGCCACTTAAACAAAAATATGCTATAGAGTATGCTAGATACAGCAGTCTTTGCCTTGGCATCCGCCCGTTCATTTTCCGGGACACCAGCATGGTCTTGGCACTAAAAGAAGTCTACATCCTTATGACACGCATGGAGATGAGTTACCCACTAGTAGATATTTTGGACTACAAGGTGGACAAAAGCATTCTGGCCCAGAGCAGACAGAGCACATTGTGAATCTATTACACAGTGAACCAAAAATCATTCAAGCCAACTACCAGGAAAAGAGTAGAGAACATTCCATGGAACTCCACAGGGACCTCTCCTTGCAACTGACACAATAAGAGTCTTCACTGGAAATCACCACAAAGTTAACATCACCCTTGTTCTTTGACCCATCAGTAATAACCTTTACCCTTGAACCATGAACCGAATCATGCCCTGATGAAAGTCTCGGTCAACACCAGGGCTCGACACTTTAAGGTCCTCATCCACTGCCTACAAACACGAACCTCGGACACAATCCAAGGAGGGCGAGGAGAGAAACCAACTTCTCTGACCACCGACACACTGAGGCTACAAGTCAGGAGAGGACACCCGCATTTGAATACCAAACAGCACAAAAAGCCTCGCATGGCCAGCAAAGAGCTCCTCATTTCTTTTGCTAAGGCAGCAGCATAAGCTAGGTAGCCAAGGTGTTACGAAGTTGACATGGAAATAAGGGGTAAAAATACCTTGTCTAGGGGCATGTATAAAGTAATGTATAAAAAAAAAGACCTAAGCCCCCGTGCTCCGTAAACTACACAAAATTTTAAACGGATAGTCAGTACTTTAGGCCTGATTAAAAGGAAGGACAGACAAACTCACCTTTAAAAAAATAAACATATAATATTCAAAAAAATATATACAACACCATCGCAAAAACACAGTACACCAGCAGAACCCTAAAAGCTGCTCAAAGTCACAATGCAGTATCCTGCTTAATACCAGGAGAACAATAAACCAGAAACAGATATCACAGGCCGAGCTCCTCTAGGTGGAGATCCTGTGTAAGCTCACCAGACTCCACACAGACTCTTGACAAGGAAAGTGCGGAATGCACCAGTGCAAAGCCGGATCCCTGGGTGATAAACAGGGTTCAGAAACCACAGCGGAGAAGAGCTGACATTTCAGAATTCACTGCATGGATGGAACAGCTATGCAGTGGATTCTTATGTTATGTTCATATCTTATATTCTAGAACTCAAGTAATATCGAAGTAGTCAACATCTTACTGTTTTTACTTCATAATTTAATAGGTCGGTTTTCACGCTGGATTTGTATATTCGAGAACCAGTCTTACGTTTGTGTTATGCATTGATTTCAAGGGTTCGTTGTTAGGTTTTTCAATTTCATTGTGAGGATTTCTAATTTGATAAGAAGGGGGAGGGGGTTCGGAAGGCAGGTGTAGGGTGGTGGGGGGAAGGAGGTGGCACCTGCAGGGTTGGCAGGCAGGTGTGGGGTGGTGTGGGGAAGGAGGTGGCACCTGCAGGGTTGGCAGGCAGGTGTGGGGTGGTGTGGGGAAGGAGGTGGCACCTGCAGGGTTGGCAGGCAGGTGTGGGGTGGTGTGGGGAAGGAGGTGGTACCTGCAGGGTTGGCAGGCAGGTGTTGGGTGGTGTGGGGAAGGAGGTGGTACCTGCAGGGTTGGCAGGCAGGTGTGGGGTGGTGTGGGGAAGGAGGTGGCACCTGCAGGGTTGGCAGGCAGGTGTGGGGTGGTGTGGGGTGGTGTGGGGAAGGAGGTGGTACCTGCAGGGTATGGAAGCTTACCTGTTATGCCCACTCACTGTCACTTTATTAGTTCGTACCCAACCATACTATGCCACCTATACCCATATATCCTCACACGGCTAGCAACGTACAGAACTCTCGTGGGTTATTGATAGGATCAGTAATATTTACATGTGATTATCGTCAGGCTACACATATTTACTAGTACTAGTAGTACTGTTCCTACTACAATTGAACTAACATTGCTATTTTCATTACAAATAGTAATAAGTCTCTACAACATCACTGAATATTTATTTCTCTTGAGGCCTACGAGGCAGCAACCAGTCAATTCTCCCGCAGCAGCCTAACAACATAAAGAATATAAATGCAGCAAAACGAAGTTTTAACACCTATTGTCACGGTCATAATTTGATAGAGAAAAGCTCTTAATCATTTACCACTTCTCTGAAAATAATAATAATAATAATAATAATAATAATAATAATAATAATAATAATAATAATATTTTCAGATAAGATTAGAGGAGCCACTGTCCTACTGGCCGGTACTAACCTGATCCTTTTCATTCCCACACGCATACATTTGTATAACCTATTCGCTAAATGCATTATAATCCAGGGACTTGAATGCTCCTAGGTCCTGTATATATGTCCCTAGGAGTTTTATGTTCAGAGGGTCCTCGTGTCTCAGGGCTCTCGTGTTCTAGGGCTCTCGTGTTCTAGGGCTCTCGTGTTCCAGGGCTCTCGTCTTCCAGAACCCTTCAGTCCCCTAGTGTACTTCGTGTTCCTCAATTTTCCAAGCCCTTGTGTTCCCAGAGGTCTCAATAAATCAGAGAACGGGTGGAGTTTTGAACTCGTGGCAATCGTGTTATTACGATTTCGTGGGTTTGAGCTCTTATGTCCCCAGGACTCATATGTTACCAGGGCCCCTCATGTTCCCAGGATCCTCTTGTTTATTGAACCCGTATGCTCTCAGGATCCTTGTGTTCCCAGGATCTACATTTCTCCAGGAAGCCTCCTGTTCCGACGTATTCCTAGTATCTTTATGTCTTCAGAGCCTCTACATTTCCGTTGCCCTCGTGTTCACGGAACCCATGTCCTCAGGAACCTCGTGTCCACAGAACCCATGTCTTCAGGATCCTCGTGTCCACAGAACCCATGTTCCCAGGACCCTCGTGTCTACATTATTATTATTGTTATAATCAAGGGGGGCCTCGTGTCTACAGAGCCCAAGTCCCCAGGACCCTCGTGTCTACAGAACCCATGTACCCAGGACCCTCATATCTACAGAACCCATATCCCCAGGACCCTGTAATGTTCTACAGAAACATTACAGTGTCTTAATCTTACAAAGTGAATCCTTACCTAAGATTCAACTACTTTCTCAGGAAGGATCGAGTAGTCTCATAGGTATCTCTCTCCTGATCGTAATTAATAGGGTTATCAAAACTTATTCATTGGGTAACACTGATAATGGATTGAGCGAATATTTGTGCCAGTGGATTTGGGTTTGACAAAGACCTGCCAAGTATGGGCCAGTAGGCGTGTCGCAGCGTTCCTCCTTTCTTATATTCCTATGCAGTTTCCCGTGGGTTTAGCGTGTCAGAAGTACTGACAAGCCTGTTGCTACCTAAGAAGACCACCACAATCTGGAAATAAGTAAGAAACCCGATGGAAATAAGTCACTTTGTCTGACTCTTTTGGGTTATCCCAGGTTCTGTACACATATGCTGTTATGTATGATAATCTATGTAACTCTATTTATGTATACCTGAATAAACTTACCTGAAAGACGTACCACTGACTCCACGCCTCCTGTACTTGACTTCTCTGCTTCTTATGATAATATATATTTACATGAGCTCAAAAATAATTCACATGAAGACAGAAACTCAGATAATTATCTAATCTATATGTTTCGACCCCCTGCTAGGATCGTCTTCAGCAGATGGTCGAAATATACAGATCAATTAACTTTCCGAGTTTCTGTCTCCATGTGGAGTATTACTGAACACTGACAAGTGTTTATTACACTTTAGTTATTCATATATTTACATATTCTGTAAACATCTCATGTCTTCTGGTTGACAAAGCTCCCTGTCTCGTAATACAATGTTATATTTTCCACATAGTAAAATGAAAAACAAAAAATTTAATCCACTTTCATTATAAAAACATTATGTCCTTAGTGGAAATATTCGTGACACAATATATTTGGTGGAGATGAAGGACTCTGTACCAGCAGCTTCAGTGCGTCTTTCCCAGCAGCAGCCAACTTCGCAAAGTACGGTGTACATAATGAAGAATTAGACACATGTGCAACTTAGAAATGAGTATATATAGTGGCAGGAGTCAGGTGGAAGGTCGCGTGGGTAGTAGTAGTGACTACCTGACTCCTGCCACTATATACGCTCGTTTCTTAAGTTATGTCTGTATTAGAAATGAAGAAGTCACTGGTGGCGAAACGTTTCCTATAATAACTGTCCTGAACTGTACAAAAGTGTGTTTTTCCACATCTTGTCGGTATCACCAGACCATTGCTCACGTGAAAGTCCTTCAAAGACGGCTTTTGTGTTTGTTTATTTGCCAGCTTTTTGTTATGAAAACTGATTTGATATAACTTGACGTGGAATAACCAATGTATGTCTTTGATCACGGTTTAGATCCTGCGGGAAATGCCATAATGCAACATATCGGAAAACGAATATGTTATTGGGCGAATAGGTTGGAACACCGAGTATTCTGACACATTTTGCTGTGAATTGCGCCATTTAACCAGCTTCCCTTTTACCTAGCCATTAGTCATGCGACACAATAGCACTTGTCGGCTTAGCAAAAGTTGTTAATGAATGATCTTCTCAAAGCGTCAAAACGGCCCACAGGTGAAGCAGCTTCATTCTTTAGCAAACATGAGTGAACTAGCGAGAGAGTTCCTCTGTGTACACTTTCTCTGAACGTTTCACACCCACAGCCCTTCATACAACCTCAAAAAAAAAATACACAACCCAGTTAGCTAAAGGGACATCATACGAGGACATTAACATGTGTGCAGAAATGTTTTAACTTGCGCTAAAGGCGGGTAATTGATGCAATGACAGACATATAAACATGATATGGCAGGGTATTATAACGCCGGCGTCACTGTGGTTATACTTAGACGAGCAATAATAACGATGAGCGTGTTGATGTTTAGTTGAAAAAGTTTCTCTCTTCCGACATCACCTGACATTGTTGGTGTGCCAATTATACCTTCAGTGTCCCACAGACACAAAAAATCTTTTTGATCAAATGTCTACGTTCTCTTGTTTGAGGAAGATTACTAATGTTTTCATATCACCACCATCATGACTGATATTACCGTCGCCACCACTGATATTACCGTCACCTTGACTGATATTACCGTCACCTTGACTGATATTACCGTCACCATGACTGATATTACCGTCACTATGATATTACCGTCATCATGACCGGTATTACCGTCATCATGACCGGTATTACCGTCATCATGACTGATATTACCGTCACCATGTGTGGCATGCAAAGAGTACGTAACCTTTATTCGGTGCATGTACACACCCTCATTAAAAGGCTACCTCCCCAACCAGCAAACCAGATGCTAAGGGTCGGACGATGGGGCCCCATCGTCAGATCAGTATCTAGGTTCAGCCAATGAGAAGGTGGATCTGGCAATTGTGGAGGTGACGTGGTTACCACTCACGTTTTCACCCTTGTCATTTCCATTCGAGAGCTGGCTGAAGCACGGTGGTCTGCATTCTATAGGCTCCAGTTCTGCCTTGATTACTGTGGCGTGTACTAATACCTATTGCTGTACATAGTGTATATAGTGTACATACTGCTGTTTATACTTGGTGAAGGATAATATAAGTCAAAGTTTTCGGCTGTGTTTATTTTGCTCCCTTTACGCCCAGGATAACAGGCCTTTTTGTTCCTGGGTTGTAATACCATGACTGATATTACCATCACCATGACTGACATTACCGTCACCACCACTGATATAACCATAACCACCACTCTACCACTATCATTACCACAACCACCACAGTCATTACCACAACCACCACTATCATTACCACTACTTTACCACTGTCATTACCACCACTGTACCAGTATCATTACCACAACCACCACTGTCATTACCACCATCACCACTGTCATTATCACCACCACAACCATGTCCATTATAACTACCACCACAACCATTGCCATCACAAGTACCACAACCATCCCTTTCACCTCCGCTATTGTCACCACTACCATCACCACCAGCACTACAACCATCACCACCACCACTGCAACCATCACCACCACCACTACAGCCATCACCGGGGTACCCCCACTGCAACCATCACCACCACCACTACAACCATCATCACCATCACTACAACCATCACCACCATCACCACTACAACCATCACCACCATCACCACTACAACCATCACCACCATCACCACTACAACCATCACCACCATCACCACTACAACCATCACCACCACCACTACAACCATCACCACCACCACTACAGCCATAACCACCACCACTACAGCCATCACCACCCCCACTGCAGCCATCACCACCCCCATTGCAACCATTACCACCATCACTACAACCATCACCACCATCACCACTACAACCATCACCACCATCACCACTACAACCATCACCACCATCACCACTACAACCATCACCACCATCACTACTACAACCGTCACCACCATCACCACTACAACCATCACCACCATCACCACTACAACCATTACCACCACCACTACAGCCATCACCACCACCACAACAGCCATCACCACTCCCACTGCAATCATTACCACCATCACTACAACCATCACCACCATCACTACAACCATCACCACCATCACCACTACAACCATCACCACCATCACCACTACAACCATCACCACCATCACCACTACAACCGTCACCACCACCACCACTACAACCATCACCACCACAACCACCACCATCACCACCATCACCACCACCACCACCACCACTACAACCATCACCACCATCACTACAACCATCACCACCATCACCACTACAACCATCACCACCATCACCACTACAACCATCACCACCATCACCACTACAACCATCACCACCATCACCACTACAACCATCACCACCATCACCACTACAACCATCACCACCATCACCACTACAACCATCACCACCATCACCACTACAACCGTCACCACCATCACCACTACAACCATCACCACCATCACCACTACAACCATTACCACCACCACTACAGCCATCACCACCACCACAACAGCCATCACCACTCCCACTGCAACCATTACCACCATCACTACAACCATCACCACCATCACCACTATTTCCTGAACGACTCCAAGGTAGATGACACGTCCTAATCTATGTAAAAAAAGTATCAACAGGCATGCACTTTTTTATATATTAAATTTTAAAGAATGTAAATTGTGTCTTAATCGTGAACTTGTCGGTATTTTATACCATTTTCAGCATAAATGTCACGTATAATTTCTCATTGCAGTAAATCACTCGGGTGAAGGTCTCGGGCACTTGGTGCTCAGGGCAACGCTCTATGGTTATATCAACCATCTAGAGAAGCTGCGACTTCCGAAAGGACAATACGATTCTAACTCCTCAGGTACATCTATATTATTATTATAATCACGGGGGAAGTGCTAAACCCGGAGGATTATACCGCGCCTGGGGGGGGGATATGTGGATAAATCAAGAGCCCCTCACCAACATCAAGGAACCTTCCTTGAGGGGAGGTACATCTATAGATGCTCGTTCTTTCTCTTGTCTTTTCTTCTACCCATTCCCTCAGTTTCCAAGATTTTTCCACTTCTCTCTCCACCTCCTCTTTCCGTCGTTTCTTGTCAAAGTTTGTTTACTCCCGACATCGATGCTTTCCGCTCGTGTTCACTGTGTTGCTATGGGAAGCATCAAACGTAATTATTTTGTCTTTTGAGGTGGCCTGCTACTCTTTTGTTCCTTTTGAAGTTGACTCCACGTATTATAAAACTTTACGAGCCTTCGTCATTGTTGGAAGGTGATCTAAATAATAATAATAATCTTTATTTTTTACAAGTACGTGATACAACTTATACATTCTTCCAACATTCCTGGGCCGCATTGATTGTTGGAGCAGAACATTCACGACTGGACATCACTCTCATGTGATGCTAGAAGAAACTGAGAGCTTGTCACTGTCTAAAGGTGAGTTCTTACATCACTACTGACTGGCACCAGTTAGTTTAATATGTTTATTATGCACCCCAGACCCATCCTGTGAGCGGTAGTCAATAGATTACAGAGGTACATAATGAATCCAGGGACTGGGCCCCAAAGTTTTGATAGCTGAGCAAGTTACAAAGGTAATGAACCCCAGGTAGATCTGGTCACAATCATGACAAGTTACAAAGGTATTTACAGATTACAGAGGTACATAATGGGTCCAGGGACTGGGCCCCCAAAGTTTTGATAGCTGAACTAGGTACAAAAGTAGTGAACTCCCAAGTTACAAAGGTAAAGAATCCTGTAAGTAAATTTACTTACTTACGTTTATACATGGCTACAATCATGAACAAATTATAGAGTAATGAACACCACTGGAGTGACTTTGGATCGTGTCCTTGTGGTTGCAACCCTCGCCATCACGGTGTAACAAAACACATTCGTCAACAACCTGGATTAGTTAATTAAGCTCGGTAAAATATTATTGTTTTAATATTTTTGTCCCATAGCATCAATGCGTCAAAGGTTAGTGAAGGAATATCTCAAAAATATTTAGCACGTTAATTCCTAAACTGCGTAAAAGGCTGACTGGAAATGCTTGAAATTTTTAGTTTATGGCCACCACATTGTATATAATATTCTAGTGACTCTCATATTTACATATTTTCTCCATGTCCAATAAAGAAATTAATTTCTGGGATATCGTTTGAGACTTCATGTGTGAAAGCCCAGAGGAAATAGTAATTAAAAATCGAGCTCATTGTCTATATACCTGGAAAAAACCAGCACCTTGTTTCCCTCCATGTTACATACATAGCTAAACGTGCCTTGGCTGTAATTAAATGCCATTTTGAAGATTTAAAAATTAAAAAAGGAACAGTGTCCTGTAGGAATAAAAATTTGCATGCATGGTAACCTGTACGAAGTGTGAAAAGTATTCAGGAAAATTGGTTGGTAAATATTTAGATTGTTTATTTTCAGACTCCACCTTGAAGGTCAACCTTCCACGGTGGTCCTTTTGGGGACCGGTGAAGGACTCTTGATCCAAGGAATTAGAGTAACCCTTTCCTTGAAACAAAGCTACTGTGTAGTTGCCCCCCATTTACCAGGCGCTGTCTGACCCCCCCCCAGGGACATAACACTGTCCCGTGAAGGTAATAATGTCCAGAGTTATGTCCAGTAGCACACTATCACCATCCTGGGATGATACGCTCCCTCACACACTATCACCATCCTGGGATGATGATACGCTCCCTCACACACTATCACCATCCTGGGATGATGATACGCTCCCTCACACACTATCACCATCCTGGGATGATGATACGCACCCTCACACACTATCACCATCCTGGGATGATGATACGCTCCCTCACACACTATCACCATCCTGGGATGATGATACGCTCCCTCACACACTATCACCATCCTGGGATGATGATACGCTCCCTCACACACTATCACCATCCTGGGATGATGATACGCTCCCTCACACACTATCACCATCCTGGGATGATGATACGCTCCCTCACACACTATCACCATCCTGGGATGATGATACGCTCCCTCACACACTATCACCATCCTGGGATGATGATACGCTCCCTCACACACTATCACCATCCTGGGATGATGATACGCTCCCTCACACACTATCACCATCCTGGGATGATGATACGCTCCCTCACACACTATCACCATCCTGGGATGATGATATGCTCCCTCACACATTATCACCATCCTGGGATGATGATACGCTCCCTCACACATTATCACCATCCTGGGATGATGATACGCTCCCTCACACACTATCACCATCCTGGGATGATGATACGCTCCCTCACACACTATCACCATCCTGGGATGATGATACGCTCCCTTACACACTATCACCATCCTGGGATGATGATACGCTCCCTCACACATTATCACCATCCTGGGATGATGATACGCTCCCTCACACATTATCACCATCCTGGGATGATGATACGCTCCCTCACACACTATCACCATCCTGGGATGATGATACGCTCCCTCACACATTATCACCATCCTGGGATGATGATACGCTCCCTCACACATTATCACCATCCTGGGATGATGATACGCTCCCTCACACACTATCACCATCCTGGGATGATGATACGCTCCCTTACACACTATCACCATCCTGGGATGATGATACGCTCCCTCACACATTATCACCATCCTGGGATGATGATACGCTCCCTCACACACTATCACCATCCTGGGATGATGATACGCTCCCTTACACACTATCACCATCCTGGGATGATGATACGCTCCCTTACACATTATCACCATCCTGGGATGATGATACGCTCCCTCACACATTATCACCATCCTGGGATGATGATACGCTCCCTCACACATTATCACCATCCTGGGATGATGATACGCTCCCTCACACATTATCACCATCCTGGGATGATTATACGCTCCCTTACACACTATCACCATCCTGGGATGATGATACGCTCCCTCACACATTATCACCATCCTGGGATGATGATACGCTCCCTCACACACTATCACCATCCTGGGATGATGATACGCTCCCTCACACATTATCACCATCCTGGGATGATGATACGCTCCCTCACACACTATCACCATCCTGGGATGATGATACGCTCCCTTACACACTATCACCATCCTGGGATGATGATACGCTCCCTCACACATTATCACCATCCTGGGATGATGATACGCTCCCTCACACACTATCACCATCCTGGGATGAAGATACGCTCCCTTACACACTATCACCATCCTGGGATGATGATACGCTCCCTCACACATTATCACTATCCTGGGATGATGATACGCTCCCTCACACACTATCACCATCCTGGGATGAAGATACGCTCCCTTACACACTATCACCATCCTGGGATGATGATACGCTCCCTCACACATTATCACCATCCTGGGATGATGATACGCTCCCTCACACACTATTACCATCCTGGGATGAAGATACGCTCCCTCACACACTATCACCATCCTGGGATGATGATACGCTCCCTTACACTCTATCACCATCCTGGGATGATGATATGCTCCCTCACACACTATCACCATCCTGGGATGATGATACGCTCCCTCACACACTATCACCATCCTGGGATGATGATACGCTCCCTTACACACTATCACCATCCTGGGATGATGGTACGCTCCCTCACACATTATCACCATCCTGGGATGATGATACGCTCCCTCACACACTATCACCATCCTGGGATGAAGATACGCTCCCTCACACACTATCACCATCCTGGGATGATGATACGCTCCCTCACACTCTATCACCATCCAGGGATGATGATACGCTCCCTCACACACTATCACCATCCTGGGATGATGATACGCTCCCTCACACACTATCACCATCCTGGGATGATGATACGCTCCCTCACACACTATCACCATCCTGGGATGATGATACGCTCCCTCACACACTATCACCATCCTGGGATGATGATACGCTCCCTCACACACTATCACCATCCTGGGATGATGATACGCTCCCTCACACACTATCACCATCCTGGGATGATGATACGCTCCCTCACACACTATCACCATCCTGGGATGATGATACACTCCCTCACACACTATCACCATCCTGGGATGATGATACGCTCCCTCACATACTATCACCATCCTGGGATGATGATACGCTCCCTCAGACACTATCACCATCCTGGGATGATGATACGCTCCCTCACACACTATCACCATCCTGGGATGATGATACGCTCCCTCACACACTATCACCATCCTGGGATGATGATACGCTCCCTCACACACTATCACCATCCTGGGATGATGATACGCTCCCTCACACACTATCACCATCCTGGGATGATGATACGCTCCCTCACACACTATCACCATCCTTGGATGATGATACGCTCCCTCACACACTATCACCATCCTGGGATGATGATACGCTCCCTCATACACTATCACCATCCTGGGATGATGATACGCTCCCTCACACACTATCACCATCCTGGGATGATGATACGCTCCCTCACACACTATCACCATCCCTCACAGCCCCCTGCACACACTCTCTCACAGCCCCCCTCACACACACACTCTCTCACACCCCCTCACACATACACTCAAACCCCCCTCACACACTCCCTCACCCCCCCTCACACACACAGTCCCTCACACCCCCTCACACACACACTCCCTCACAGCCCCCCTCACACACACTCCCTCACAGCCCCCCTCACACACACAATCCCTCACACCCCCCCCCACACACACACTCCCTCACAGCCCCCCTCACATTCGCTCCCTCACACCCCCTCACACACTTCCTCACACTCCCCTCATACTTTCTCACACCCCCCTCACACACACACTCTCTCACAACCCCCTCACACACACTCCCTCACAGCCCCCCTCACACTCCCTCACAGCTCCCCTGACACACATACTCCCTCACAGCCCCCTCACACACACACTCCCTCACAGCCCCGCTCACACACACTCCCTCACAGCCCCCCTGACACACACTCCCTCACAACCCCCCCTCACACACTCCCTCACAGCCCCCTTCACACACACTCCCTCACAGCCCCCTTGACACACTCCCTAAGAGCCCCCCTCAAACACACTCCCTTACAGCCCCCCTGACACACTCCCTCACAGCCCCCCTCATCACAGGGTCGCTGGTACTCTAACTGCTGTTATACATGAAGCTGGATAATAGGCAAGATTAGGATTATAAGAGATTAAAATTATAAGAGAAGCCAACATTATAGACGAGACAGAAGTTATAGAGAAGCCGAGGTTATATAGGAGACAGGTTACAGGGACTCTGTTGTTATAGGTCCTTTAGAGTTATAACAAGGTGGTCACTTTAAGTGGTAGTTATGAGAGTGGCCAGCTGGTAAGGGAAGCGACTCGTTACTGAGTGAGGTCAGGTGCCACTGTGACTATACACGATCCCACTGCTGCCACTACTGTCAGTGTGACACTTCCCACTGCTGCCACTACTGTTAGTGTGACACTTCCCACTGCTGCCACCACTGTCAGTGTGACACTTCCCACTGCTGCCACTACTGTCAGTGTGACACTTCCCACTGCTGCCACCATTGTCAGTGTGACACTTCCCGCTGCTGCTACCATTATTGTCAGTGTGACACTTCCCACTGCTGCCACCACTGTCAGTGTGACGCTTCCCACTGCTGCAACTACTGTCAGTGTGACACTTCCCACTGCTGCCACTACTGTTAGTGTGACACTTCCCACTGTTGCCACTACTGTCAGTGTGACACTTCCCACTGCTGCCACTACCGTCAGTGTGACACTTCCCACTGCTGCCACTACTGTCAGTGTGACACTTCCCACTGCTGCCACCACTGTCAGTGTGACACTTTCCACTGCTGCCACTACTGTCAGTGTGACACTTTCCACTGCTGCCACTACTGTCAGTGTGACACTTCCCACTGCTGCCACTACTGTCAGTGTGACACTTCCCACTGCTGCTACTACTGTCAGTGTGACACTTCCCACTGCTGCCTCCACTGTCAGTGTGACACTTCCCACTGCTGCCACTACTGTCAGTGTGACACTTCCCACTGCTGCCACTACTGTCAGTGACACTTCCCACTGCTGCCACTACTGTCAATGTGACACTTCCCACTGCTGCCACCACAGTCAGTGTGACACTTCCCACTGCTGCCACTACTGTCAGTGTGACACTTCCCACTGCTGCCACCACTGTCAGGGTGACACTTCCCACTGCTGCCACTACTGTCAGTGTGACACTTCCCACTGCTGCCACTACTGTCAGTGTGACACTTTCCACTGCTGCCACCACTGTCAGGGTGACACTTCCCACTGCTGCCACTACTGTCAATGTGACACTTCCCACTGCTGCCACTACTGTCAATGTGACACTTCCCACTGCTGCCACTACTGTCAATGTGACACTTCTCACTGCTGCTACCATTATTGTCAGTGTGACACTTCCCACTGCTGCTACCATTATTGTCAGTGTGACACTTCCCACTGCTGCTACCATTATCGTCAGTGTGACACTTCCCACTGCTGCTACCATTATTGTCAGTGTGACACTTCCCACTGCTGCTACCACTGTTAGTGTGACACTTCCCACTGCTGCTACCACTGTTAGTGTGACACTTCCCACTGCTGCCACCTTTGTCAGTGTGACACTTCCCACTGCTGCTACCATTATTTTCAGTGTGACACTTCCCACTGCTGCTGCCACCACTGTCAGTGTGACACTTCCCACTGCTGCTACCATTATTGCCAGTGTGACACTTCCCACTGCTGCTGCCACCACTGTCAGTGTGACACTTCCCACTGCTGCCACTACTGTCAGTATGACACTTCCCACTGCTGCCACTACTGTCAGTGTGACACTTCTCACTGCTGCTACCATTATTGTCAGTGTAACACTTCCTTCTGCTGCCCCCACTGTCAGTGTGACACTTCCCACTGCTGCCACCATTGTCAGTGTGACACTTACCACTGCTGCCACCATTATTGTCAGTGTGACACTTCCCACTGCTGCCACCATTATTGTCAGTGTGACACTTCCCACTGCTGCTACCATTATTGTCAGTGTAACACTTCCCACTGCTGCCACCACTGTCAGTGTGACACTTTCCACTGCTGCCACCATTATTGTGAGTGTGACACTTCCCACTCCTGCTACCAATATTATCAGTATGACACTTCCCCCCCCCCCACACACACGCTGCGGGTCTGGTATAACAGGTGACTAATGCAATTTAATTTAACCCACACCTGGTCAAGCATGTCAAAAATTGGAGAAAGTGCAGAGGTTTACAAGGAGACTAGTCCCAGAGGTAAGGGGTGTGTCCTGTGAAGAGATTTTGGAGACACAGACGAGATGTAAGGATAACGATAATTAATTCTTCAATCTCAGGATGATTCAGAAGTAGAATACTTTACATAAGGTGGTAAAGCTCCCTTAATTCACAGCTTTAAGAGTAGGTATGATAGTGCTCAGAAAGTCTTGAATCCAGTCGATGTTGTCCAGGCAGTCTCTGGAGCAGTGTCTCGACCCCCCGCAAGCACAACTCGGCGAGTACACGCAAACACAGCTGCGGTAGTACACACAAACATACACCTGCACACCTGGTCAAGCACGTGCGGCTCGAAAAGTTACAAATGTTTATAACCACACGTCCCATATGAGAGGACTACACTATAAGGAGAAGCTGGAGGAACTGAATCAGGGAAGAAAAACGCGGGGGAGACATGATCACGACGTACACAATCTTAAGATGAATTGATAGTAGATGGGGACAGACTAAATTAAAGAGGTTTTCATTTCTAGTGAAGCGCTAAGCCCGTACGGTCATACAGCACCTGAGAGGCATTCGAGTTTAAAACCATGTGGAGGGAGCGCCAGTTCCTTGAATGGAGAGCCCTTCACCTGCATCAAAGAACATTCGTCCCCTCTTGAAGACAGATACTAGAACATTCTGACGAGGTTGTGTCTTGGTTTCTCACATTACTGATGTTGTATTTCCCGTATGTAATGTGGCAGTGTATAGTGAATGTTGATAACAGTTAATATTTACCGTCATCACTGCAACCATCACTATCATCACTACCACCAGAACCATCATCACTACCACCATCACTATCATCACTACCACCAGAACCATCATCACTACAACCATCACTATCATCACTACCACCAAAACCATCATCACTACAACCATCACTATCATCACTACCACCAGAACCGTCATCACTGCAACCATCACTATCATCACTACCACCAGAACCATCATCACTACAACCATCACTATCATCACTACCACCAGAACCATCATCACTACAACCATCACTATCATCACTACCACCAGAACCATCATCACTACAACCATCACTATCATCACTACCACCAAAACCATCATCACTACAACCATCACTATCATCACTACCACCAGAATCATCATCACTACAACCATCACTATCATCACTACCACCAGAACCGTCATCACTGCAACCATCACTATCATCACTACCACCAGAACCATCATCACTACAACCATCACTATCATCACTACCACCAGAACCATCATCACTACAACCATCACTATCATCACTACCACCAGAACCATCATCACTACAACCATCACTATCATCACTACCACCAGAACCATCATCACTACAACCATCACTATCATCACTACCACCAGAACCATCATCACTACAACCATCACTATCATCACTACCACCAGAACCATCATCACTACAACCATCACTATCATCACTACCACCAAAACCATCATCACTACAACCATCACTATCATCACTACCACCAGAATCATCATCACTACAACCATCACTATCATCACTACCACCAGAACCGTCATCACTGCAACCATCACTATCATCACTACCACCAGAACCATCATCACTACAACCATCACTATCATCACTACCACCAGAACCATCATCACTACAACCATCACTATCATCACTACCACCAGAACCATCATCACTACAACCATCACTATCATCACTACCACCAGAACCATCATCACTACAACCATCACTATCATCACTACCACCAGAACCATCATCACTACAACCATCACTATCATCACTACCACCAGAACCATCATCACTACAACCATCACTATCATCACTACCACCAGAACCATCATCACTACAACCATCACTACCACCAGAACCATCATCACTACAACCATCACTATCATCACTACCACCAACACCATCATCACTACAACCATCACTATCATCACTACCACCAGAACCATCATCACTACAACCATCACTATCATCACTACCACCAGAACCATCATCACTACAACCATCACTATCATCACTACGACCAGAACCATCATCACTACAACCATCACTATCATCACTACCACCAGAACCATCATCACTACAACCATCACTATCATCACTACCACCAGAACCATCATCACTACAACCATCACTATCATCACTACCACCAGAACCATCATCACTACAACCATCACTATCATCACTACCACCAGAACCATCATCACTACAACCATCACTATCATCACTACCACCAGAACCATCATCACTACAACCATCACTATCATCACTACCACCAGAACCATCATCACTACAACCATCACTATCATCACTACCACCAGAACCATCATCACTACAACCATCACTATCATCACTACCACCAGAACCATCATCACTACAACCATCACTACCACCAGAACCATCATCACTACAACCATCACTATCATCACTACCACCAACACCATCATCACTACAACCATCACTATCATCACTACCACCAGAACCATCATCACTACAACCATCACTACCACCAGAACCATCATCACTACAACCATCACTATCATCACTACCACCAGAACCATCATCACTACAACCATCACTACCACCAGAACCATCATCATTACAACCATCACTACCACCAGAACCGTCATCACTACAACCATCACTATCATCACTACCACCAGAACCATCATCACTACAACCATCACTATCATCACTACCACCAGAACCATCATCACTACAACCATCACTATCATCACTACCACCAGAACCATCACTACAACCATCACTATCATCACTACCACCAGAACCATCATCACTACAACCATCACTATCATCACTACCACCAGAACCATCATCACTACAACCATCACTATCATCACTACCACCAGAACCATCATCACTACAACCATCACTATCACTACCACCAGAACCATCATCACTACAACCATCACTATCATCACTACCACCAGAACCATCATCACTACAACCATCACTATCATCACTACCACCAGAACCATCATCACTACAACCATCACTACCACCAGAACCATCATCACTACAACCATCACTATCATCACTACCACCAGAACCATCATCACTACAACCATCACTATCATCACTACCACCAGAACCATCATCACTACAACCATCACTACCACCAGAACCATCATCACTACAACCATCACTATCATCACTACCACCAGAACCATCATCACTACAACCATCACTATCATCACTACCACCAGAACCATCATCACTACAACCATCACTATCATCACTACCACCAGAACCATCATCACTACAACCATCACTACCACCAGAACCATCATCACTACAACCATCACTATCATCACTACCACCAGAACCATCATCACTACAACCATCACTATCATTACCACCAGAACCATCATCACTACAACCATCACTATCATCATTATCACCACTACCACCAGCACCACTACCATCACTACCACCAGCACCACTACCACCAGCACCACCACCACCACTATCACCAGCACCACCAGCACGACAACTACCACCAGCACCAGCACCAGCACCAGCACCAGCACCAGCACCACTACAGCACTACCACCAGTAACAGCACTACTACCACTACCACCAGCACCACTACCACTACCACCAGCACCACCACCACCACTATCACCAGCACCACCAGCACGACAACTACCACCAGCGCCAGCACCAGCACCAGCACCAGCACCACCAATACCACCAGCACCACCACTACTACAGCACTACCACCAGTAACAGCACCACTACCACTACCACCAGCACCACTACCACTACCACCAGCACCACCACCACCAGCAACACCACCACCAGCAACACCACCACCAGCAACACCACCACCACCAGCAACACCACCACCATTACCACCAGCAACACCTCCAGCAACACCACCACCATTACCACCAGCAACACCTCCAGCAACACCACCACCACTACCACCAGCAACACCATCATTACCACCAGCACCACTACCACCAGCACCACTACCTCTACTACCACCACTGCTGCGTGCAGTATAACACTAGAGGAAGTGGGTCGGAAAAAGCAACAAACACGGAAGCCGTCACTCGCTGATTGACGGTATTGACTCTGTGTCCTGATACACACACTCTTATCAAACACTGACTAACGAGTGATGAGCTTTGTAAGATTTCTTCTTACCACGTGTTGCGAACCCAGAAAGAAACAAATAAAGGGAGGTGGTTGACTGACGACTTGGGTGCTGCTATGGTTGTTACCAGGCAGTACCCTGTGTAACGTCAGCACACCCAATGTAGAGGGCTGCTCTGACGGCCTCAGTGTCAGAAAGAGTGTCTTCACCACAGAGAGTGTTCACCACTGCTTAAGAGTCCAGTTTACTTGACGGCCTCAGGCAGAGATATTCACAAGAGTGTGTTCTTGACACACACACCACCTGGACTTGGCTTGACACACACCAGCTGGACTTTGTTTCCTGTTGGCTATCCCACGACGTTGTGAAGACACGGTCGAGGTAGTGTCTTGTGAAGACACGGTCGAGGTAGTGTCTTGTGAAGACACGGTCGAGGTAGTGTTTTGTGAAGACACGGTCGAGGTAGTGTTTTGTGAAGACACGGTCGAGGTAGTGTCTTGTGAAGACACGGTCGAGGTAGTGTTTTGTGAAGACACGGTCGAGGTAGTGTCTAGGGTGTCGTGTGCGAGTTTGTCAGTAATAACACAGGTGAAGGGTGTAACACACACCATGTCATCAGCAAGGTGTCATGTAACTGTACAAAAGGTAGTGTCTTGTGACAGAGGAGTATCATGACAGAGAACAGGGTGTCAAGTGACACGGGGTAGGTAGGGTCATGACTAATTGTTATTGTAATGTGATAATAATGCCACAGAATGCTCTTATTTTATAATGATTCTTTGTAAATCAAAGGAAATGCTACTTTCTTAATAATTTTACTAGTAAAGATTAAAAAGTATTGTATGTGGTTTTGTACTCCGGACTATATTACATATTGCAGGTTTAGTAATGGGCTAGTCTATTAATTATACTATAGGCCGATTAGTTTAGATTCCCCTAAAAGCTTCTTTACCAAACTTGTAATATTGTAATACCACGTCTCGTGTGCCACTAACTAAACTCTGCATTTTCGAAAAGTAATATAAAAAAGGCACAATACCGTGACTGAAACAATACACAAATAGCCCGCACATATGAGAGAAGCTTACGACGACGTTTCGGTCAGACTTGGATCATATACAGAGTGGTAAGCTTCTCTTTCCTATGCGCCGGTTATTTGTGTAAATATGAACTCTTGCTGACGAGAGGTGGGAAGCCGCATGTAGAAAGAAAAATAATTTTTATTTATTACTTTGACCTTAAACTCGGGTCCTCAGTATGAGGTAATGTACGGTAGACATCGGGTATGGCCCTAGTCTCCAACTACAGTTCACATTGACTGTTTCATTATCCAGGGTAAGCCTGGATAATGCATATAGGGAGCATAGTCACTATGCTCGCTATGTACTATATACTCGTGTACTCTGCTCAGGTAGATCTGTTTGACTTGATAAAGACCACTGTAGACGAAACGGCCAACAAACGATCGCATTATATTGCATTTGTCTGTTTTGTCCAAAGTGTCGGTATTTTATTCCGTTGATCTCCATCGAAATGTCCTGTAGAAGATGCTTTCAATATATTCTCAGTTTAAGTGCTACTGAAGTGTCAAGGATAACTTTCCCTGAACTTCGAACTTCAGGTGGGGCCGAAGTGGAAGAAGTTAGGGGAGAGATGCAACTTTTTAGATTTATCCAAGCATGCTCAGGTATGCTAGTGGCTTTCTTTGTACTTAACAATATTTTATGGCATTTAAACTATACATTGTATACTACGCAAAGAATTAAAAATGTTATTTAAGGAAGATGCCAGCGATACCATCCATAATGGATGAAAACTGGTGTTCGATAACCTGGTCTTAAAAAGGGATTTAACCCGGAGATGAAGGTCGAAGAAACAGTTGCTCCGACTATCATTTCTTCTCCAGACGACTAAAATAACACAACAGAGACTGAAACAATGCACAGATAACCTGCACGTTGGAGACTGCAACTTATGACGACATTTCGGTCCGGCTGGAGTCGTTAGCTAGTCACGGTTAACTAGTCACAAATGCGATTACTTGGCCAAATCAAATTCTATGTGAGGGTAACTTGTGTAGTATGTCAGTCTTGTTGGACGAATGAGGTTCAGTCGTCCTAGGAAAACCGTTAGTAAAGGCAAGAATGTTTAAATAGCTGGGATTTCTCAATAAATTAATGGACAGGGCTTTTCGTAAACAAGGATAGGAACAGGAAGCTGGAAGTGGTGTCATGGGACTGGAACGGAAGGTAGAGGTGGTAGACTAAAAAGCATCATGACCGGTAATAGGATCAACCCTATAATGTGGCTCACTGCTGGAGGAAATGATGTTGGGACGAATAAAATAGAGGACCACCTTGCCTGGTATGACAGCAGTAGACACTATTAGGACAAAGGGAGTAATCACTTTGTATCACTATGGACCGTGTTCACTCCAGTTGTATTTGGGGTAAGGGTCTCAGGACAGAATCAGTTCCGTAACAAAATGTCCTAAGTGTTTGTGGAAAAGGAGACTTGTGTACCGTTCATAGCATTCATTAAGGGATTGAAGCCACTCGTGACGAAACGTTTACTTTGAATAAATGTTCTGAACGGTACATAGGAGTCCTTTTTCCACATAATGTCAGTATAACCAGACCATTTACATCCTGTTTGCTCAGATGTCATTATACACAACTTGTACGCATCATTACAATGTTTTTCACCACAATATCAGAGCGGAGAGGCGTTGCCAGTGAATGGTTGTCCAGACCAGTCAGTGTTAGTTGCTGGCTGGACAAGTACTACAGGAACACTGCAATGATTAGGATTATTACTGAGGCAGAAATGAAATGAATGCCAGGGATGGATGCATTTATTTAGGTCAGGGGAGGCGGGCATGATCAGTTCAGTAGAGGGAGAGAGGGAGCTGTTGCTAGAGTATCAAGCTTTAAACTGGAGAAAGATAGAGGTATGGTTTTTGCGTGTGTGTGTGTGTGTGTGTGTGTGTGTGTGTGTGTGTTAGTTACCATTTTGTCCTAGGCACATGTCGATTAGACACTAGGCCTGTAGTATATGCGTGCGTTCATGTGTGTGCATGCGCACGCACGCACGTTGTGCAGGTATGAAAATACAGGATTAGGCTACTATGAATTTTAAAAATAGGAGTCCTCAAGATAGTAAAATATAACATGTAAGAAAGATGAATTCCGAAACAATGATCAATGATAAAAACAGCAAAATCAGTAGAAAAGGCAAAAATTAATAAATTAAGGAAAAAGAAGAAAAACTATATAGATAATGGTAGAGTTAAGAACAAAATAAACAAACTAAGCTACAGCTAACACAGATATTATTACAGTAAAATAAAAAGTAATTTTATGGAGACAAGCCTGCCGAATACAACACCCAAGAATTGAAATTATACCCCGACTAACACATACAAGAAGGAGACAGCAGCCCTCGACATCAGAGAAATTTGCTTGTAACAGATAAGTGAACTGTAGATATAAATCTAGATGTACTCCTGTTAATCCTTTTGGGACCTAGTTCCTAGGGCTTTTTTGTATGCATAAGCTCTTGGGCTACTCTCCACAGGGTGGATATGGGGTGCACAATAAACTAGCCACGTAGGTGGCAAAATTTAAAATCAAATTGTCAGAGAAAACTGGAACTGGTGGATTTAGAATGAGTTAACATTCAAAAGAGAGGAGACTCAATCCCAACACAGAAATGAAGCAGGAGTACATACAAGGTCAGGTGCTGCACATGGTGACGAGGCTACTTGATGACTGTGTCTGCTTTGGGAAGGAGGAACCTGGTAAATAGACAGGAAACTGTAATACCATCAGAATGACCTCTTTAAGGGGGGCTCCTTGTCGTGGTAAAGAGGCTATCGGTCTGAGGAATTGGACCTCTTGGTCTGCTTTCTCCGACCGAACCTAATTACCCCCCAATCATCCCTTCCCTATCCCTTCCTCCCCATACCCTCCCAATTTTCCCTTCCCTCCCCTCTCCCAACCCTCCCCTTTTTCCGGTCTCGTTTGTAGCCTCTGGATCCCTCTTTTTGGCGTTGCGGTTTCTAGGTAGGGGTGGTGTGCTGGATTTCGTCCCCCTCCGTGAGGTCTCTTGGGGTGGTGTGGTTTGCCCGTGGAATCTGAATTGTCTGAGGATGCCCTACTCCCTTTCCGGTTTCCGGGACGTGGGCGGGGTGCCCTTTGGATGATGGGTGTATCTCTGGAAGCTGCCTGTCGGTTCTGGGGGTGGCAGGCGAAGGAGGTATGCTTTGTGGCGGGTTTCTGACCGTCCTTTCTTTTGTCCTCCGAGGTAGCTCGATAGATGTGAGGGTGCTATCCCAGAGCACTGGTTTTACTGGCTTGAAGGGTAGGGTATACCATGGGTTCCACGCTGCATCTTCACTGACAGTGGGCTCGGGGCCCTCTTGGATGAAGGGAGGAGCTTTCGGCCCCTCCATGTCTCCTAGCGACTGTCCTTCCACTGTCCCTCTTTTTTTTCTTCCATTCTTTCTTTTTTTCTTAAAATAACAAGAAAGGAGAAATCATGGAAGATGCACCTATTATTATGGAATCTTCACCTAGTGTAACCCTTCGTCCTCCCAGGCCCCATGCGGATCTCACACCCTGTCCTGACCCAGCTTCGTTATCAGACCATTCTCTCGACTCTTCTCATACCCCAGTACCTTCTGCCAGTGATGCTTCGTCACCTGCTTCAGGTGCTGCAACATCGCTCGTTTCAGTTTATACCCCTGCTTCTAGCACGACAATGCGTCCTGCTTCAGGTGCTGCAACATCGCTTGTTTCAGTTTATACCCCTGCTTCTAGCACGACAATGCGTCCAGCTTCCCCGAATAGGGTGCGATGGTTCTTGGATCGCCCACCTCCCCCGGGTCAGATCGCCCGTGGTTCTACTCCTAAGCGTCCACGACAACCTACTGACGACAGTTCGTCAATGACCGGTCAAAAACGACCTACACGATACTCGGTACCTTTGAATACCGGACTAATGAGTATGCAATGGACAAAATTTTTTTCTTTACAAACAACATCTCAAACTGATTATCTTTCTGATCATGGAACTCTTTTATGGCATGTAGGCCAAAATATATCTTTCCATGCTCTTTGAAGTGGAGCACGTGTCAACAGTGCAGAATTCAGAGCAAGCTCATGCCCTTTCCCACATCACTTCTATAGATAACATACCAGTCACCGTTCGTAAGCACGCTACTCTTAATTCTTCCAGTGGTACTGTGATCTTCCCGCGTACCATTGTACAGAGTGATTTTTTGTCTTGCAGCGAGGATATTTTAGAACAATTAGCCCTTCAGAACCTCCCTATCCTCAAGGTAGATATGTACATCCTGCCTGCTCGTGGGCGGAGGTGCTTTCCTAGTAACATCGCTCATTTAACCTTCGACTGCTACGAGCTTCCGTCCTCTGTCTATATTGCGGGCCATCGTCTTGAGGTCCGTCAAGCTGTTCCCACTCCCCAACAGTGTCGTAATTTCTGGCGTTTTGGACATCCCGCTAAACACTGCAGATCTGTGGTGGAATGCCTGGTCTGCGGTGCAGCAGATCATTCCAATAGGTCGTATAGTCTTCCCTCCATCTTATATTAATTGCAAGGAGCCTCATCCTTCCTTTTCATGCCATTGCCAGGTTTATCGTAATGAATGAGAGATCTGTTATCTTAAGGAGCGTGAGGGCCTCACTTACACTATGGCTGTCTCTCGGCTCTGCTTTCAAAGTAAACTCCCTCGTGTATTGTATAAGAACATAAGAACATAAGAAAGAAGGAACACTGCAACAGGCCTACTGACCCATGCGGAGCAGGTCCATGTCCCCCCCCGGATAAGACCAATGACCCACCCCCCGGATTATCCCAATGACCCACCCAGTCCGGTCATCCCCACTCAAAGGATGGAGCACTGTACCAACCCAGCAGCACAATCTAGTCAGGTCCAACTCACACCCACCCACACCCACTCATGTATTTATCTAACCTATTTTTAAAACTACACAACGTTTTAGCCTCAATAACTGTACTCGGGAGCTTGTTCCACTCATCCACAACTCTATTACCAAACCAGTGCTTTCCTATATCCTTCCTGAATCTGAATTTTTCCAACTTGAAACCATTGCTGCGAGTCCTGTCTTGGCTGAATCTGAATTTTTCCAACTTGAAACCATTGCTGCGAGTCCTGTCTTGGCTGGAAATTTTCAGCACACTATTTACATCCCCTTTATTTATTCCTGTTTTCCATTTATACACTTCGATCATATCCCCCCTAATTCTATGCCTTTCGAGAGAGTGCAGATTCAGGGCCTTCAGTCTATCCTCATAGGGAAGATTTCTGATACATGGGATCATCTTTGTCATCCTCCTTTGTACGTTTTCCAGAGCATTTATATCCATTCTGTAATACGGTGACCAGAACTGAGCAGCATAGTCTAAATGAGGCCTAACCAAGGATATATAGAGTTGAAGAACAACCTGAGGACTTCTATTATTTATACTTCTAGATATGAAGCCAAGAATTTTGTTAGCTTTATTGCAAACACTAATGCACTGTTTTCTTGGTTTTAGGTTACTGCTAACCAGAACTCCTAAATCCTTTTTACAATCGGTAGTATTAAGATCTACATTATTTAGTTTATATGTGGCATGGTTATTTAACTGTCCAACATTTAGAACTTTGCATTTGTCAATATTAAACTGCATCTGCCACTTCTCCGACCATTGCATGTCTATTCAAATCGTCCTGGAGTGCTCTAATGTCCTCATTAGAATGAATTGGACAGCCTATTTTGGTGTCATCTGCAAATTTGCTTATGTCGCTATTTATTCCCTCATCTATGTCGTTTATGAAAATTGTGAACAACAACGGGCCCAACACTGACCCCTGAGGAACACCGCTTGTGACATGCCCCCATTCTGATTTCTCCCCATTTATGCAAACTCTCTGCTGTCTATTTGTCAGCCAGGCCTTTACCCAGGAAAAAATTTCTCCTCATGCTTGGGTAGCCCAAAGACCTCCAACCTCGACGGTCCTCCCGCCTCTCAATCCCTCTACGTCTATTTCTTTTGCAGTTTTGTTCTCTGACACTCCTACCTCTGCACCACTTCCTCCTCCTACTTCTTCATCTCACTCACTTGCTTCTCAATCTATGCAATCTATGAAACCTCACAGACCTGCACTTTCTTCTCGTCCATCACCTGCACAAAATATATCTCCTACCTCAGAGCCTCGTTCTCACCCTCTTTCCAGCTCTCACACGAAGGTAGAGGTTCACCCTCCCTCTCGTGTAGTCCCCTCTTCTCCTGTTCCCTCCCTGTTTTCCTCCATAGTTGCCCTCCAGCCTCCTTCCTCTCCTGTTACACTGCAGGCCTCTTCTATCCCAGCCGACGCATCTCTCCAGGTTCATACTCCCTGCCCCCTCAGATCTCTTTGGTTACCTTTGTAGTTCCTCCGACCTTTCCTTGCAACGCTTCTCCTGTCTCTGACATCATGGCATCGTCGGCTTCCTTAACGACTGAGACGTTAGACGCTATTTCCAGCTATGTTGCAGAGATGACACCTCCAATAAACACTGGGACTCCCTCTACCCCTTCTATTTCACGACCCTCACAACAATCTATTCCTGCGCAACATTCACGTTCTTCCTTGCTTACATGCTTACCGTTACCCCCCCTCCCCAATGTTGAGTTTACAGATCCTAATAGCCCATAGGTTTTATTATTTCTTATTGTTGCCAATTTTATTTCTGTATATAATGTCTTTTTTACAATGGAATATTCGTGGCCTTAGGGGCAATCGGGGAGAACTCCAAGTGTTGCTCTCCCAGTTGTCCCCAGTATGTGTTGGGTTGCAAGAACCCAAAATTCGTTCTGCTGTCATTTGCCCTGTTTCGGCTACATGCTATTATATTCTTCAGATCCTTTACCTGACGAATCTTTTAATGAAAGCGCGCTTCTTGTGCATGTTGATATACTGTATCAACAAGATTTTATTCATTCCCAGCTGCATTATACTGCAGCTCAGATTTATTTACACAGATGGCTTACAGTTTGCTCTCTCTTTCTCCCTCTCGTGCATTCTGTATCTCTGATATTGCATTTTTAATTTCTTCTCAACCGCCGCCCATCTTCTTATTGGGTGACTTTAACGCTCGCCATCACCTGTGGGGAGGGTCCCACTGTGACTCTCGTGGTGATAAGTTGGAGACTCTTCTCGCTTCTCACCCTCTTCATATTTTAAATACAGGTGCTTCTACCTATTTTGACTCTCGCACTCAGTCTCTCTCCTGCATTGATCTTTCCATCTGTTCCTCATCCACTGCACTTGATTTCATGTGGTCTGTTCTTCCAGATTTACAGGATAGTGATCACTTTCCTATCTTTCTTCTGCTACATATACCCGACCGTTTCGTAACCTCCGTTGGCAATCTGCTTGAGCAGATTGGGAATTATAGTCCCATCTTACCACCTGTTGCGAGGACCCCCTTTCGCCGTCTATTGATGAACTGGCGCACCAATTTTCGACCTTAGTCTTGACTGCGGCAACTCGTTCTATCCCCCAAACCTCAGGTAGGCATTCTCAGACATGTGCACCTTGGTGGTCTCCTATGTTGTCAGTCCCTCAGAGATTGATAATTGTACTTATGTGTACCTGTACCCAGATAAACTTACATCATAAGCCTGAAGACCTAACGAGAACAAATCTACAACATACTTAAAAATTATTATAATTTATCCTCCACAGTGTTTGGTTTTCTATTCTCAATTGTTGTTGTCTGTAAAACACAAGTTGTGGCAGGACCTTTATTAATTAAGGAGTCCCTGAGGAAGTAATATATAGTAATATATGTGTAAATTACCAAAGCTAGCCCAACAAACTCAAAGTGGCTTATTTCCATTCAGGTCGGTTCTTAGAGTTGTTAAATACTATCAGCTACGTTAGTTTTTAATGGAGATTGTATGTACCTCAACCGTGTTATGCAGAGTATGAAAAACAATTGAATATTAAATGTCAATGACAATTTGAACTGAACTGAGATATGATCGCAGTTCTTAGTCTTTAAATTGAACACTTTATAAAATATAACATTTTAAAAATAGATGTGTTTAAAGAAATTATGATTTACTGTATTATATAGTTGTGTGAAATACTGTAGGCTCGATACTCCACCCGGAGATCGAAGCAGCGTCCTTCCTGGCGACAGCTGTCAGTGTGACCACCTGACTGTCAGATGGCAGTATTAATGTGTGTGGTGAGGGACGTCACTGTGGTCCCTGGCGTAGGGGACCCAGGTGTAGGGGACCTAAGCGTCGCCACTCTACGTTATATATATATATATATATATATATATATATATATATATATATATATATATAACAAACAAATGGATTTATTAGTTAAAAACAGAGAAGGGAGTTAGTAGATGCGGAGATGGAGGTTTTGGGTAGATGGCGAGAATATTTTGAGGAACTTTCAAATGTCGACGAAGAAAGGGAGGCGGTAATTTCATGCACTGGCCAGGGAGGTATATCATCTTTTAGGAGTGAAGAAGAGCAGGATGTGAGTGTGGGGGAGGTGCATGATGCATTACGTAGAATGAAAGAGGGTAAAGCAGCTGGAACTAACGGGATCATGACAGAAATGTTAAAAGCAGGAGGGGACATAGTGTTGGAGTGGTTGGTATTTTTGTTTAATAAATGTATGAAAGAGGGGAAGGTACCTAGGGATTGGCGGAGAGCGTGTATAGTCCCTTTTATGAAGATTGAGACACTTATGCAGCATATGGGAATCTTTATTCAGGAAACTGAACACATCGACTCCAGGTTGAGGGACTGATTACCTCATTCTCCTCCTCTCCTTACGCCTTCCTCTTTGTATTGGACTGATGAAGCCACTGTGTGGCGAAACGTTTCCTGAATAAAGATTCCCATATGCTGCATAAGTGTCTCAATCTTCAACTTGTCGGTTTTTCAAACCATTCATCACAACTGTCAGACACGGCAGCATCATGGGGTCTTGTTACAAAGAATTCTTCAACACTTGTTCAACCTTTGGACGAAGACCTACTTCGACTAGTGGATGGTACCACTATGACCCCGCCTCCATCTGCTTCACGTCACCTCACTACAGTATATAAGCCACGTCTACGGCCCTATGCTGTACATTCTACAAGACTGATGGACTGAACACATCGACTCCAGGTTGAGGGACTGATTACCTCATTCTCCTCCTCTCCTTACGCCTTCCTCTTTGTATTGGACTGATGAAGCCACTGTGTGGCGAAACGTTTCCTGAATAAAGATTCCCATATGCTGCATAAGTGTCTCAATCTTCAACTTGTCGGTTTTTCAAACCATTCATCACAGTCCCTTTTATATAAAGGGAAGGGGGACAAAAGAGATTGTAAAAATTATACAGGAATAAGTTTGCTGAGTATACCAGGAAAAGTGTACGGTAGGGTTATAATTGAAAGAATTAGAGGTAAGACAGAATGTAAAATTGCGGATGAGCAAGGAGGTTTTAGAGTGGGTAGGGGATGTGTAGATCAAGTGTTTACATTGAAGCATATATGTGAGCAGTATTTAGATAAAGGTAAGGAAGTTTTTATTGCATTTATGGATTTAGAAAAGGCATATGATAGAGTGGATAGGGGAGCAATGTGGCAGATGTTGCAAGTATATGGAATAGGTGGTAAGTTACTAAATGCTGTAAAGAGTTTTTATGAGGATAGTGAGGTTCAGGTTAGCGTGTGTAGAAGAGAGGGAGACTACTTCCCGGTAAAAGTAGGTCTTAGACAGGGATGTGTAATGTCACCATGGTTGTTTAATATATTTATAGATGGGGTTGTAAAAGAAGTAAATGCTAGGGTGTTCAGGAGAGGGGTGGGATTAAACTATGGGGAATCAAATACAAAAATGGGAACTGACAGTTACTTTTTGCTGATGATACTGTGCTTATAGGAGATTCTAAAGAAAAATTGCAAAGGTTTGTGGACGAATTTGGGAATGTGTGTAAAGGTAGAAAGTTGAAAGTGAACATAGAAAAGAGTAAGGTGATGAGAGTATCAAATGATTTAGATAAAGAAAAAATGGATATCAAATTGGGGAGGAGGAGTATGGAAGAAGTGAATGTTTTCAGATACTTGGGAGTTGACGTGTCAGCGGATGGATATATGAAGGATGAGGGTAATCGTAGAATTGATGAAGGAAAAAAGGTGAGTGGTGCATTGAGGTATCTGTGGAGGCAAAAAATGTTATCTATGGAGGTAAAGAAGGAAATGTATGAAAGTATAGTAGTACCTACACTCTTATATGGGTGTGAAGCTTGGGTGGTAAATGCAGCAGCGAGGAGGCGGTTGGAGGCAGTGGAGATGTCCTGTCTAAGAGCAATGTGTGGTGTAAATATTATGCAGAAAATACGGAGTGTGGAAATTAGGAGAAGGTGTGGAGTTAATAAAAGTATTAGTCAGAGGGCTGAAGAGGGTTTGTTGAGGCGGTTTGGTCATTTAGAGAGAATAGATCAAAGTAGAATGACATGGAGAGCGTATAAATCTGTAGGGGAAGGAAAGAGGGGTAGGGGTCGTCCTCGAAAAGGTTGGAGGGAGGGGGTAAAGGTGTTGTGGGTGAGGGGTTTGGACTTCCAGCAAGCGTGCGTGAGCGTGTTAGATAGGAGTGAATGGAGACAAATGGTATTTGGGACCTGACGATCTGTTGGAGTGTGAGCAGGGTAATATTTAGTGAAGGGATTCAGGGAAACCGGTTATTTTATATAACCGGACTTGAGTCCTGGAAATGGGAAGTACAATGCCTGCACTCTAAAGGAGGGGTTTTGGATATTGGCAGTTTGGAGAGATATATTGTGTATTTTTATACGTATATACTTCTAAACTGTTGTATTCTGGGCACCTCTACAAAAACAGTGATAATGTGTGAGTGAGGTGAAAGTGTTAATGATAATGAAAGTATTTTCTTTTTGGGGGTTTTCTTTCTCTTTGGGTCACCCTGCCTCGGTGGGAGACGGCCATATATAAATAATATATATATATATATATATATATATATATATATATATATATATATATATATATATATATATATATATATATATATATATATATATATATGGAATGCACACCTGGTCAAGCACGTCAAGAAATTAGAGTTTGGTTTGGTTAGAGTTTTGGTTTGGTTAATGATTTAAAATAACTTTTTTCGTGATTTCATTGCTCTCTCTTATATATATATATATATATATATATATATATATATATATATATATATATATATATATATATATATATATATATATATATATATATATATGGAGGGTCACCTTTTCACACCTAGGTGTTACTTCCGGTTTTGACCATGACCTCGCCCTCGAGACTACCTCACCCTTGACCCCCCAACCAATACCCCCACCCCCACGACCCCCCGCCTTGCGACCCCGCCGTCGCGCCGCGCGCCCGCGCACCCGCGCGCCCCGCCCCGCCGCCCCGCGCGCCCGCGCACCCGCGCGCCCCGCCCCGCCGCCCCGCGCGCCCCGCGCGCCCCGCCCCACCCCGCGCGCCTGCCCGCGCCCCGTCGCGCCTTCTGCTGCGCCTTCTGCAGCGTCGTCCGGATCGCCCCCGCGCCTCGAATTTTTTTTTTTCTTATGATCTCCTCGGATCAAGTTTTTGGATTCCCCCCTATGGGGTTTTCGAAATTCTCCATCTCCTTGGATCAAGTTTTTTGGGTACCCCTCCTTTCACCCCAAATTTTCTCGACAATACCATGACTCCATCTCCTCGGATCAAGTTTTTTGGGTACCCCTCCTTTCACCCCAAATTTTCTCGACAATACCATGACTCCATCTCCTCGGATCAAGTTTTTTGGGTACCCCTCCTTTCACCCCAAATTTTCTCGACAATACCATGACTCCATCTCCTCGGATCAAGTTTTTTGGATCCCCCCTATGGGGTTTTCGAAATTCTCCATCTCCTTGGATCAAGGTTTTTGGATTTCTCCATCTCCTCGGATCAAGTTTTTTTTGATTTCTCCATCTCCTCGGATCAAGTTTTTTTGGATAATACCAAGACTCCATCTCCTCAGATCAAATTTTTTGGATTCCCCCTATGGGGGGTTTCGAAAAGTCTCCATCTCCTTGGATCAAGGGTTTTGAATTTCTCCAATTCCTTGGATCAAATTTTTGAGGTTCCCCCTCTCACTTTCACCCCCACCCCAAAATTTCTCGATATTACCAAGTTTTTGGATTCCACCCTATGGGGGTTTCGAAAGTCTCCATCTCCTCGGATCAAGTTTTTCGAAATTCTCCAATTCCTCGGATCAAGTTTTTGGGTACCCCTCCTTTCACCCCCCCATCCCCAAATTTTCTCGATAATACAAGTTTTGGATACTCCCCCCTATGGGGTTCTCAATATCAAAGTCTCCATCTCCTTGGATCAAATTTTTGGATTACCCCTCTCACTTTCACTCCCACCCCAAAATTTCTCGATAATACCAAGACTCCATCTCCTTGGATCAAGGTTTTTTGGATTCCCCCCTCTGGGGGTAAGCATTCAAATGAACTCCTCCTATGGGGCATGCATACTACAGGTCTAATGAAGGGTGTTTACTCGGCGGTCAGTGACGTCAGTATTCCTCTCATTAAGTTAAATGAACTAGAAAGGACCACGCGCACACAGGTTGAATCTTGTCTACCCTTTTACCCACCCTCCCAAACCCTCACACTCCAACCAACACCTCACAATTTTCACTCATAACCCCCAATTTTTCTCGTTTTAACCCTTTTAGTTCATTAAAGTGGGACACATGCATCAGAAAGTCACCACAACACTTATAACCACTTTTCGATAAATTCACTAGTCACAATTTTACATATTACGAAGTTAAATACGCACTTTTACTTTGAACACCTTCAAAACACTCTCTTAAATCATTTGAATACTCACAAAAATACCTTTATACATTTCCAAACAACACTGAAATACTCCAAAACATCATTCGAACACCCCCCAAAATCACCTCTGAATACTCCCAGAACACCTTCATAAGTACTCTTGCACATCATTTGAACACCTTCATAAGTACTCTCATAATCATTTGTACACCTTCAAAAAACACCTTTGAATACTCACATAAACACCCTTGAACACCTTCAAAACACCTTTGAATAACCTCAAAACACCTTTGAACACCTTCAAAACACCTTCAAAAACACCTTTGAACATTTCCAAACAACACTGAAACACTTCCAAAAACACCATTTGAGTACTCCCAAATACACCACTGAATACTAAAACACCACTGAATACACTCAAAACACCACCAAAATCACCATGAAACACTTCCAAAAAACACAATTTGAGTACTCCCAATTACACCACTGAATACTACTAAAACACCACTGAATTCAATCAAAAACACCCTTCAACACCTTCAAACACCCTTGAACACCTTCAAAACACTCTTGAACACTTTTCAAAAACACCTTTGAACATTTCCAATCAACACTGAAACACTTCCAAAAAAAAAAAAACACAATTTGAGTACTCCCAATTACACCACTGAATACTACTAAAACACCGCTGAATTCAATCAAAACACCCTTCAACACCTTCAAAACACCTTTGAACACCTTCAAAAAAACAACATTTGAACACACTCAAAACACCTTTGAACATTTCCAAACAACACTGAAACACTTCCAAAAACACCATTTGAGTACTCCCAAATACACCACTGAATACTAAAACACCACTGAATACACTCAAAACACCACCAAAATCACCATAAACTAAGATCAACACCCACATCCCACAACACCCACAACCCACAACACCCACATTTTTTTCTCGTTTTATCTAATTTCATCAGAAAAGTCACAACACCCACACCCCCCATTTTTTTCTCGTTTTAACCCTTTTAGTTCATTAAAGTTAAATAAGGGGACACACTACATCAGAAAAAGTCCCAACAACAACCCACTTATAACATTTTTTTTTCGGTATCTCTAGTTCGACAACAACACCCACAACACCCACATCCCACAACACCCATGAACATTTCCAAAACACTATTTGAGTACTCCCAATTACACCACTGATTACTACTAAAACACCGCTGAATTCAATCAAAACACCCTTCAACACCTTCAAACTCCCCTGAACACCTTCAAAACACTCTTGAAAACTTTTAAAAAACACCTTTGAACATTTCCAATCAACACTGAAACACTTCCAAAAAAAAAAAAACACAATTTGAGTACTCCCAATTACACCACTGAATACTACTAAAACACCGCTGAATTCAATCAAAACACCCTTCAACACCTTCAAAACACCTTTGACACCTTCAAAACACTCTTGAACACCTTCAGAAAACACCTTTGAACATTTCCAAACAACACTGAAACACTTCCAAAAACACCATTTGAGTACTCCCAAATACACCACTGAATACTAAAACACCACTGAATACACTCAAAACACCACCAAAATCACCATAAACTAAGATCAACACCCACATCCCACAACACCCACAACCCACAACACCCACATTTTTTTCTCGTTTTATCTAATTTCATCAGAAAAGTCACAACACCCACACCCCCCATTTTTTTCTCGTTTTAACCCTTTTAGTTCATTAAAGTTAAATAAGGGGACACACTACATCAGAAAAAGTCCCAACAACAACCCACTTATAACATTTTTTTTTCGGTATCTCTAGTTCGACAACAACACCCACAACACCCACATCCCACAACACCCATGAACATTTCCAAAACACTATTTGAGTACTCCCAATTACACCACTGATTACTACTAAAACACCGCTGAATTCAATCAAAACACCCTTCAACACCTTCAAACACCCCTGAACACCTTCAAAACACTCTTGAACACTTTTCAAAAACACCTTTGAACATTTCCAATCAACACTGAAACACTTCCAAAAAAAAACACAATTTGAGTACTCCCAATTACACCACTGATTACTACTAAAACACCGCTGAATTCAATCAAAACACCCTTCAACACCTTCAAACACCCTTGAACACACTCAAAACACCTTTGAACACCTTCAAAGCACCTTTGAACACATTCAAAACACTCTCATAATCATTTGAACACACTCAAAACACCTTTGAATAACCTCAAAACACCTTCGAACACCTTCAAAACACCCTTGAACACCCTTGATCACCTTCAAAAAAAACAACATTTGAACACACTCAAAAAACACCTTTGAACACCTTTGAACATTTCCAAACAACACTGAAACACTTCCAAAAACACCATTTGAGTACTCCCAAATACACCACTGAATACTAAAACACCACTGAATACACCACCAAAATCACCATAAACTAAGATCAACACCCACATCCCACAACACCCACAACCCACAATTTTTTCTCGTTTTATCTAATTTCATCAGAAAGTCACAACACCCACACCCCCCCATTTTTTTCTCGTTTTAACCCTTTTAGTTCATTAAAGTTAATAAGGGGCCACACTACATCAGAAAAAGTCACAAAAACAACCCACTTATAACGTCTTTTCGGTATCTCTAGTTCGACAACAACACCCACATCCCACATCACCCACATCCCACATCCCCCACACACACACACAGACACACACACACACATCCCTAACCTAGCCTAACCTAACCTAACTTATCCTAACCTAACCTAACCTAACCTAACCTAACCTAACCTAACCTAACTTATCCTAACCTAGCCTAACCTAACCTAACCTTACCTAAATTATCCTAACCTAACCTAACCTAGCCTAACCTAACCTAACCTAACCTAACCTAACCTAACCTAACCTAACCTAACCTAACCTAACCTAGCCTAACCTAACTTAACCTAACCTAACCTAACCTACCCTAACCTAACCTAACCTAACCTATCTTAACCTTACCTAACCTAACCTAACCTAGCCTAACCTAACTTAACCTAACCTAACCTAACCTACCCTAACCTAACCTAACCTATCTTAACCTTACCTAACCTAACCTATCTTAACCTTACCTAACCTAACCTAGCCGAACCTATCCTAACCTAACCTAAAATATATTGGAACACTTCCAAAATACATTAGAGTACTCCAGAATTACTTTGAACGACTCCATTTTTGGATATTTCCAAATTAGTTTTGAAAAACTTTATCGTAAAATCGAACATTATTTTCTTGTTGGTAAAACACACTCAATGGTAGAAATATTTACTCGATTTCCGAATAGAAGCACTGTCCTCGCTCTGAGAGACTCATTGTGGGTCACCCCAACACATGGTGTAATGCGCTTCACACCCAAGGTAGAACATAACACCTGCGTCAACTCAGGACAGACAGGCGCCATGTAATGCGGGTAACATCCAAGGTAGAAAATCATCTCTTTCCAGACCAACTGTCTATCCTAACCTAACCTAACCTAACCTAATTCCTAACCTAACCTAACCTCACCTAACCGAACCTAACCTAACTCCATCAATCACCTCTATCCTAACCTAACCTAACCTAACCTAACCCAACCTAACTCCATCAAACACCTCTATCCTAACCTAACCTAACCTATCCTAACCTAACCTAACTCCATCAAACACCTCGAATACTACCTAACTTAACCTAACCTAACCTTACCTAACCTACCGAACCTAACCTAACCTAACCTAACCCATCCTAACCTGTCCCAACCTAACCTAACCTAACCTAACCTAACCTACCCTAACCTAACCTGTCCCAACCTAACCTAACCTAACCTATCCTAACCTAACCTAACCTAACCTAACCTAACCGAACCTGCCCTAACCTAACCTAACCTAACCTAACCTTACCGAACCTACCCTAACCTAACTTAACCTAACCTAACCTTACCTAACCTAATCTAACCTATCTTATCCTAATCCAACCTAACCTAACCTTACCTAACCTAACCTATCTTATCCTAACCTAACCTTACCTAACCATTACCTAACCTAACCTAACATACCTTACCTAACCTAACCTAACTTATCCTAACCTAACACAACCTAACCTTACCGAACCTACCCTAACCTAACCTAACCTTACCGAACCTACCCTAACCTAACTTAACCTAACCTAACCTATCCTAACCTTACCGAACCTACCCTAACCTAACCTAACTTAACCTAACCTAACCTAACCTAACCGAACCTGCCCTAACCTAACCTAACCTAACCTAACCTTACCGAACCTACCCTAACCTAACTTAACCTAACCTAACCTTACCTAACCTAATCTAACCTATCTTATCCTAATCCAACCTAACCTAACCTTACCTAACCTAACCTATCTTATCCTAACCTAACCTTACCTAACCATTACCTAACCTAACCTAACATACCTTACCTAACATAACCTAACCTAACCTAACCTTACCGAACCTACCCTAACCTAACTTAACCTAACCTAACCTAACCTAACCTAACCTTACCTAACCTAACCTAGCCTAACCTAACCTAACCTAACCTACCCTAACCTAACTTAACCTAACATAACCTAACCTAACCTTACCTAGCCTAACCTAACCTTACCTAACCTAACCTTACCTAACCTAACCTTACCTAACCTACCCTAACCTAACTTAACCTAACATAACCTAACCTAACCTTACCTAGCCTAACCTAACCTTACCTAACCTAACCTAAACACTGACTAACTTCGAACCAACTCTGAACACCACTGATCTTCTTCAAAAAATGCTCTGCACATCATTTGAACACCTTCAAAAAAACACCATCAAACACCTCCGAATACTCCCAAAAAAACACTACTGATTACTACCAAATCACCACTGAATACTACCAATCACCGTCAAAATCACCAGAAACTAAGTTTAACATCAACATCTAACATCCTTTTTATAGAAATCCCCTCAAATCACTATAACCAAGAACTCCCTCCCCATTTGGCGCATAAAAAAAAAAAAAAAGCATGAACACAAACCTAATACGCAATCACTTAGTACATGATCACCATCAACTGAAAACATATCTTATACACACACATAATATAAGACAATCACCAACTACAATCACCCATGTTCACTTACCTCAAAATCACTAATATCACAGAAAACAATCATTTTTATAAACATTTCACACACACACAAAAAAAAAAATCATATTTGACAATATCTAAGCGCACTCACCTCACTACCACCAACACACGATGTCTCACCTCACAGGACCGACGAGCACACCTCCAGTGACGTCACACTCCCATTGTGTTACTTGGTGGTTGGTAACATCACACCTAACCCCCCTTGTTTCAACCTGTTGTACCCTACATTATCTAAGAACACTATATCCAAGACGATTACCAGATTTTATGATCCCCAACACCAAGATCACAGAAAAACACACATTTTTATAATTATTCACACAAAAATCACGATCACCAATTCCATATCATGTTTACCGTCATCTATCAACACTAATCACCAAGATCACCAAAAAAAAAAATCTAAGATCATGCATCTCAAAACTACTATGATCACTGAAAACACTTATTTTTTAAACATTCGCACAAAAATAAGACATACACAAAAATACCACAACACTTCCACCAACATCTATAACATAACATGAGCACTATAACATATCACTATCACAAAAAAAATAATACACAAACACCCACATATTATACATTTCAATTGCAAATTTAAGACATGAGACATACACACCAAATCTAAGACATTCACCTCCAACTAAGACATACACATCACCCCTAAAACTTCCTTCCTTATTCATTCCGTATATCTCCTAGAGCTGTTTTAACCCCGACGGATCCACCACGACGTAGGAGCCAGAGTGTAGTAGGTGGTGTTGGAGTGGTGATGGTTCCTCTGGCTCCTACGTCGTGGTGGATCCGTCGGGGTTAAAACAGCTCTAGGAGATATACGGAATGAATAAGGAAGGAAGTTTTAGGGGTGATGTGTATGTCTTAGTTGGAGGTGAATGTCTTAGATTTGGTGTGTATGTCTCATGTCTTAAATTTGCAATTGAAATGTATAATATGTGGGTGTTTGTGTATTATTTTTTTTGTGATAGTGATATGTTATAGTGCTCATGTTATGTTATAGATGTTGGTGGAAGTGTTGTGGTATTTTTGTGTATGTCTTATTTTTGTGCGAATGTTTAAAAAATAAGTGTTTTCAGTGATCATAGTAGTTTTGAGATGCATGATCTTAGATTTTTTTTTTTGGTGATCTTGGTGATTAGTGTTGATAGATGACGGTAAACATGATATGGAATTGGTGATCGTGATTTTTGTGTGAATAATTATAAAAATGTGTGTTTTTCTGTGATCTTGGTGTTGGGGATCATAAAATCTGGTAATCGTCTTGGATATAGTGTTCTTAGATAATGTAGGGTACAACAGGTTGAAACAAGGGGGGTTAGGTGTGATGTTACCAACCACCAAGTAACACAATGGGAGTGTGACGTCACTGGAGGTGTGCTCGTCGGTCCTGTGAGGTGAGACATCGTGTGTTGGTGGTAGTGAGGTGAGTGCGCTTAGATATTGTCAAATATGATTTTTTTTTTTGTGTGTGTGTGAAATGTTTATAAAAATGATTGTTTTCTGTGATATTAGTGATTTTGAGGTAAGTGAACATGGGTGATTGTAGTTGGTGATTGTCTTATATTATGTGTGTGTATAAGATATGTTTTCAGTTGATGGTGATCATGTACTAAGTGATTGCGTATTAGGTTTGTGTTCATGCTTTTTTTTTTTTTTTTTTTATGCGCCAAATGGGGAGGGAGTTCTTGGTTATAGTGATTTGAGGGGATTTCTATAAAAAGGATGTTAGATGTTGATGTTAAACTTAGTTTCTGGTGATTTTGACGGTGATTGGTAGTATTCAGTGGTGATTTGGTAGTAATCAGTAGTGTTTTTTTGGGAGTATTCGGAGGTGTTTGATGGTGTTTTTTTGAAGGTGTTCAAATGATGTGCAGAGCATTTTTTGAAGAAGATCAGTGGTGTTCAGAGTTGGTTCGAAGTTAGTCAGTGTTTAGGTTAGGTTAGGTAAGGTTAGGTTAGGCTAGGTAAGGTTAGGTTAGGTTATGTTAGGTTAAGTTAGGTTAGGGTAGGTTAGGTAAGGTTAGGTTAGGTAAGGTTAGGTTAGGTAAGGTTAGGTTAGGCTAGGTAAGGTTAGGTTAGGTTATGTTAGGTTAAGTTAGGTTAGGGTAGGTTAGGTTAGGTTAGGTTAGGCTAGGTTAGGTTAGGTAAGGTTAGGTTAGGGTAGGTTCGGTTAGGTTAGGTTAGGTTAGGTTAAGTTAGGTTAGGGTAGGTTCGGTAAGGTTAGGTTAGGTTAGGTTATGTTAGGTAAGGTATGTTAGGTTAGGTTAGGTAATGGTTAGGTAAGGTTAGGTTAGGATAAGATAGGTTAGGTTAGGTAAGGTTAGGTTAGGTTGGATTAGGATAAGATAGGTTAGATTAGGTTAGGTAAGGTTAGGTTAGGTTAAGTTAGGTTAGGGTAGGTTCGGTAAGGTTAGGTTAGGTTAGGTTAGGTTAGGGCAGGTTCGGTTAGGTTAGGTTAGGTTAGGTTAAGTTAGGTTAGGTTAGGGTAGGTTCGGTAAGGTTAGGATAGGTTAGGTTAGGTTAAGTTAGGTTAGGGTAGGTTCGGTAAGGTTAGGTTAGGTTAGGGTAGGTTCGGTAAGGTTAGGTTGTGTTAGGTTAGGATAAGTTAGGTTAGGTTAGGTAAGGTATGTTAGGTTAGGTTAGGTAATGGTTAGGTAAGGTTAGGTTAGGATAAGATAGGTTAGGTTAGGTAAGGTTAGGTTAGGTTGGATTAGGATAAGATAGGTTAGATTAGGTTAGGTAAGGTTAGGTTAGGTTAAGTTAGGTTAGGGTAGGTTCGGTAAGGTTAGGTTAGGTTAGGTTAGGTTAGGGCAGGTTCGGTTAGGTTAGGTTAGGTTAGGTTAGGTTAGGATAGGTTAGGTTAGGTTAGGTTGGGACAGGTTAGGTTAGGGTAGGTTAGGTTAGGTTAGGTTAGGTTAGGTTGGGACAGGTTAGGATGGGTTAGGTTAGGTTAGGTTAGGTTCGGTAGGTTAGGTAAGGTTAGGTTAGGTTAAGTTAGGTAGTATTCGAGGTGTTTGATGGAGTTAGGTTAGGTTAGGATAGGTTAGGTTAGGTTAGGATAGAGGTGTTTGATGGAGTTAGGTTGGGTTAGGTTAGGTTAGGTTAGGTTAGGATAGAGGTGATTGATGGAGTTAGGTTAGGTTCGGTTAGGTGAGGTTAGGTTAGGTTAGGAATTAGGTTAGGTTAGGTTAGGTTAGGATAGACAGTTGGTCTGGAAAGAGATGATTTTCTACCTTGGATGTTACCCGCATTACATGGCGCCTGTCTGTCCTGAGTTGACGCAGGTGTTATGTTCTACCTTGGGTGTGAAGCGCATTACACCATGTGTTGGGGTGACCCACAATGAGTCTCTCAGAGCGAGGACAGTGCTTCTATTCGGAAATCGAGTAAATATTTCTACCATTGAGTGTGTTTTACCAACAAGAAAATAATGTTCGATTTTACGATAAAGTTTTTCAAAACTAATTTGGAAATATCCAAAAATGGAGTCGTTCAAAGTAATTCTGGAGTACTCTAATGTATTTTGGAAGTGTTCCAATATATTTTAGGTTAGGTTAGGATAGGTTCGGCTAGGTTAGGTTAGGTAAGGTTAAGATAGGTTAGGTTAGGTAAGGTTAAGATAGGTTAGGTTAGGTTAGGGTAGGTTAGGTTAGGTTAGGTTAAGTTAGGTTAGGCTAGGTTAGGTTAGGTTAGGTAAGGTTAAGATAGGTTAGGTTAGGTTAGGTTAGGGTAGGTTAGGTTAGGTTAGGTTAAGTTAGGTTAGGCTAGGTTAGGTTAGGTTAGGTTAGGTTAGGTTAGGTTAGGTTAGGTTAGGTTAGGTTAGGTTAGGCTAGGTTAGGTTAGGTTAGGATAATTTAGGTAAGGTTAGGTTAGGTTAGGCTAGGTTAGGATAAGTTAGGTTAGGTTAGGTTAGGTTAGGTTAGGTTAGGTTAGGTTAGGATAAGTTAGGTTAGGTTAGGCTAGGTTAGGGATGTGTGTGTGTGTGTCTGTGTGTGTGTGTGGGGGATGTGGGATGTGGGTGATGTGGGATGTGGGTGTTGTTGTCGAACTAGAGATACCGAAAAGACGTTATAAGTGGGTTGTTTTTGTGACTTTTTCTGATGTAGTGTGGCCCCTTATTAACTTTAATGAACTAAAAGGGTTAAAACGAGAAAAAAATGGGGGGGTGTGGGTGTTGTGACTTTCTGATGAAATTAGATAAAACGAGAAAAAATTGTGGGTTGTGGGTGTTGTGGGATGTGGGTGTTGATCTTAGTTTATGGTGATTTTGGTGGTGTATTCAGTGGTGTTTTAGTATTCAGTGGTGTATTTGGGAGTACTCAAATGGTGTTTTTGGAAGTGTTTCAGTGTTGTTTGGAAATGTTCAAAGGTGTTCAAAGGTGTTTTTTGAGTGTGTTCAAATGTTGTTTTTTTTGAAGGTGATCAAGGGTGTTCAAGGGTGTTTTGAAGGTGTTCGAAGGTGTTTTGAGGTTATTCAAAGGTGTTTTGAGTGTGTTCAAATGATTATGAGAGTGTTTTGAATGTGTTCAAAGGTGCTTTGAAGGTGTTCAAAGGTGTTTTGAGTGTGTTCAAGGGTGTTTGAAGGTGTTGAAGGGTGTTTTGATTGAATTCAGCGGTGTTTTAGTAGTAATCAGTGGTGTAATTGGGAGTACTCAAATTGTGTTTTTTTTTGGAAGTGTTTCAGTGTTGATTGGAAATGTTCAAAGGTGTTTTTGAAAAGTGTTCAAGAGTGTTTTGAAGGTGTTCAGGGGTGTTTGAAGGTGTTGAAGGGTGTTTTGATTGAATTCAGCGGTGTTTTAGTAGTAATCAGTGGTGTAATTGGGAGTACTCAAATAGTGTTTTGGAAATGTTCATGGGTGTTGTGGGATGTGGGTGTTGTGGGTGTTGTTGTCGAACTAGAGATACCGAAAAAAAAATGTTATAAGTGGGTTGTTGTTGGGACTTTTTCTGATGTAGTGTGTCCCCTTATTTAACTTTAATGAACTAAAAGGGTTAAAACGAGAAAAAAATGGGGGGTGTGGGTGTTGTGACTTTTCTGATGAAATTAGATAAAACGAGAAAAAAATGTGGGTGTTGTGGGTTGTGGGTGTTGTGGGATGTGGGTGTTGATCTTAGTTTATGGTGATTTTGGTGGTGTTTTGAGTGTATTCAGTGGTGTTTTAGTATTCAGTGGTGTATTTGGGAGTACTCAAATGGTGTTTTTGGAAGTGTTTCAGTGTTGTTTGGAAATGTTCAAAGGTGTTTTGAGTGTGTTCAAATGTTGTTTTTTTGAAGGTGTTCAAAGGTGTTTTGAAGGTGTTGAAGGGTGTTTTGATTGAATTCAGCGGTGTTTTAGTAGTATTCAGTGGTGTAATTGGGAGTACTCAAATTGTGTTTTTTTTTTTTTGGAAGTGTTTCAGTGTTGATTGGAAATGTTCAAAGGTGTTTTTGAAAAGTGTTCAAGAGTGTTTTGAAGGTGTTCAGGGGTGTTTGAAGGTGTTGAAGGGTGTTTTGATTGAATTCAGCGGTGTTTTAGTAGTAATCAGTGGTGTAATTGGGAGTACTCAAATAGTGTTTTGGAAATGTTCATGGGTGTTGTGGGATGTGGGTGTTGTGGGTGTTGTTGTCGAACTAGAGATACCGAAAAAAAAATGTTATAAGTGGGTTGTTGTTGGGACTTTTTCTGATGTAGTGTGTCCCCTTATTTAACTTTAATGAACTAAAAGGGTTAAAACGAGAAAAAAATGGGGGGGTGTGGGTGTTGTGACTTTTCTGATGAAATTAGATAAAACGAGAAAAAAAATGTGGGTGTTGTGGGTTGTGGGTGTTGTGGGATGTGGGTGTTGATCTTAGTTTATGGTGATTTTGGTGGTGTTTTGAGTGTATTCAGTGGTGTTTTAGTATTCAGTGGTGTATTTGGGAGTACTCAAATGGTGTTTTTGGAAGTGTTTCAGTGTTGTTTGGAAATGTTCAAAGGTGTTTTGAGTGTGTTCAAATGTTGTTTTTTTGAAGGTGTTCAAAGGTGTTTTGAAGGTGTTGAAGGGTGTTTTGATTGAATTCAGCGGTGTTTTAGTAGTATTCAGTGGTGTAATTGGGAGTACTCAAATTGTGTTTTTTTTTTTTTGGAAGTGTTTCAGTGTTGATTGGAAATGTTCAAAGGTGTTTTTGAAAAGTGTTCAAGAGTGTTTTGAAGGTGTTCAAGGGTGTTTGAAGGTGTTGAAGGGTGTTTTTGATTGAATTCAGTGGTGTTTTAGTAGTATTCAGTGGTGTAATTGGGAGTACTCAAATTGTGTTTTTTGGAAGTGTTTCATGGTGATTTTGGTGGTGTTTTGAGTGTATTCAGTGGTGTTTTAGTATTCAGTGGTGTATTTGGGAGTACTCAAATGGTGTTTTTGGAAGTGTTTCAGTGTTGTTTGGAAATGTTCAAAGGTGTTTTTGAAGGTGTTTTGAAGGTGTTCAAAGGTGTTTTGAGGTTATTCAAAGGTGTTTTGAAGGTGTTCAAGGGTGTTTATGTGAGTATTCAAAGGTGTTTTTTGAAGGTGTACAAATGATTATGAGAGTACTTATGAAGGTGTTCAAATGATGTGCAAGAGTACTTATGAAGGTGTTCTGGGAGTATTCAGAGGTGATTTTGGGGGGTGTTCGAATGATGTTTTGGAGTATTTCAGTGTTGTTTGGAAATGTATAAAGGTATTTTTGTGAGTATTCAAATGATTTAAGAGAGTGTTTTGAAGGTGTTCAAAGTAAAAGTGCGTATTTAACTTCGTAATATGTAAAATTGTGACTAGTGAATTTATCGAAAAGTGGTTATAAGTGTTGTGGTGACTTTCTGATGCATGTGTCCCCTTATTAACTTTGATGAACTAAAAGGGTTAAAACGAGAAAAATTGGGGGTTATGAGTGAAAATTGTGAGGTGTTGGTTGGAGTGTGAGGGTTTGGGAGGGTGGGTAAAAGGGTAGACAAGATTCAACCTGTGTGCGCGTGGTCCTTTCTAGTTCATTTAACTTAATGAGAGGAATACTGACGTCACTGACCGCCGAGTAAACACAGGTGGGGTGACGTCACACTTGTTTAGACCTGTAGTATGCATGCCCCATAGGAGGAGTTCATTTGAATGCTTACCCCCAGAGGGGGGAATCCAAAAAACCTTGATCCAAGGAGATGGAGTCTTGGTATTATCGAGAAATTTTGGGGTGGGAGTGAAAGTGAGAGGGGTAATCCAAAAATTTGATCCAAGGAGATGGAGACTTTGATATTGAGAACCCCATAGGGGGGAGTATCCAAAACTTGTATTATCGAGAAAATTTGGGGATGGGGGGGTGAAAGGAGGGGTACCCAAAAACTTGATCCGAGGAATTGGAGAATTTCGAAAAACTTGATCCGAGGAGATGGAGACTTTCGAAACCCCCATAGGGTGGAATCCAAAAACTTGGTAATATCGAGAAATTTTGGGGTGGGGGTGAAAGTGAGAGGGGGAACCTCAAAAATTTGATCCAAGGAATTGGAGAAATTCAAAACCCTTGATCCAAGGAGATGGAGACTTTTCGAAACCCCCCATAGGGGGAATCCAAAAAATTTGATCTGAGGAGATGGAGTCTTGGTATTATCCAAAAAAACTTGATCCGAGGAGATGGAGAAATCAAAAAAAACTTGATCCGAGGAGATGGAGAAATCCAAAAACCTTGATCCAAGGAGATGGAGAATTTCGAAAACCCCATAGGGGGGATCCAAAAAACTTGATCCGAGGAGATGGAGTCATGGTATTGTCGAGAAAATTTGGGGTGAAAGGAGGGGTACCCAAAAAACTTGATCCGAGGAGATGGAGTCATGGTATTGTCGAGAAAATTTGGGGTGAAAGGAGGGGTACCCAAAAAACTTGATCTAAGGAGATGGAGATGGTATTTCGAAAACCCCATAGGGGGTGAAAGGATCCAAAAACTTGATCCAAGGAGATGGAGAGCACAAAAATAGGGGGAAATTCAAAAACTTGATTCGACATAAAAAAAAAAAAATTCGAGGCGCGGGGGCGATCCGGACGACGCTGCAGAAGGCGCAGCAGAAGGCGCGAAGGGGCGCGGGCAGGCGCGCGGGGTGGGGCGGGGCGCGCGGGGCGCGCGGGGCGGCGGGGCGGGGCGCGCGGGTGCGCGGGCGCGCGGGGCGGCGGGGCGGGGCGCGCGGGTGCGCGGGCGCGCGGCGCGACGGCGGGGTCGCAAGGCGGGGGGTCGTGGGGGTGGGGGTATTGGTTGGGGGGTCAAGGGTGAGGTAGTCTCGAGGGCGAGGTCATGGTCAAAACCGGAAGTAACACCTAGGTGTGAAAAGGTGACCCTCCAGCTGCTGGTCCTAGACCGGAAGGGATGCCCCAGAGGTGGCCTAAACCGGAAGGGATGCCCCAGTGAAAGGCCCAAACCGGAAGGGATGCTCCAGAAGAAAAGTTGACTACTTATATATATATATATATATATATATATATATATATATATATATATATGAGAGAGAGAGAGAGCAATGAAATCACGAAACAAGTGATTTTAAATCATTAACCAAACTGACTGCGGCAGGCCAGGACTCGACCCTACGAACCTTATACCGCCTCCAGAGACAGCACAATGTACGCATTGCCTTACCACTTGAGCCAGCGATCCTACAAGAATCACTCATGCAGCTGAGCTATATGTGCGTGTGTGTGTGCGTGCACTCACCTATTTGTGGCTGCAGGGGTCGAGTCATAGGTCCTGGGCCCCGCCTCTTCACTGAATGCTGCTGGGTCCGCTCTCTCTCTCCCTGTTCCACGAGCTTTATCAAACCTCGTCTTAAAACTATGTATGGTTCCCGCCTCCACTACGTCCCTTTCTAGGCTATTCCACTGACTGACAACTCTATGGCTGAAGAAATACTTCTTAATATCCCTTTGACTCATCTGAGTCTTTAACTTCCAATTGTGACCCTTTATTTGTGTCCCATCTCTGGAACATCCTGTCTTTGTCCACCTTGTCTATTCCACGCAGTATTCTATATGTCGTTATCATGTCTCCCCTGACCCTCCTGTCCTCCAGTGTCGTCAGGCCAATTTCCCTCAACTTTTCTTCGTAGGACATTCCCCTTGGCTCTGGGACTAGTCTTGTTGCAAACCTTTGCACTTTCTCTAATTTCTTGACATGCTTGACCAGGTGTGGATTCCAAACTGGTGCTGCATACTCCAGTATGGGCCTGACGTAAATGGTGTACAGTCTTGAACGATTCCTTACTGAGGTATCGGAACGCTATCCTTAGGTTTGCCAGACGCCCGTACGCTGCAGCAGTTATCTTTTACTTGAGTGAGGTTTGCAGTCTTTGGCCACCTAGACTATACTGTGTCTGCGGTCTTCTTTGCCCTTCGCCGATCTTCATGACTTTGCATTTGGCAGGGTTATATTCAAGGAGCCAGTTGCTGGACCAGGCTTGTAGCCTGTCCAGGTCTCTTTGTAGTCCTGCCTGATCCTCGACCGATTTGATTCTCCTCATTAACTTCACATCATCTGCAAACAAGGGCACTTCTGAGTCTATCCCTTCCGTTATGTCATTCACATATACCAAAAACAGCACAGGTCCTAGGACTGACCCCTGTGGAACCCCGCTTGTCACAGGCGCCCACTCTGACACCTCGTCACATATCATGACTCGTTGTTGCCTCCCTGTCAGATATTCTCTGATCCATTGCGGTGCCTTTCCTGTTATGTGTGCCTGATCCTCTAGCTTTTGAATTAACCTCTTGTGAGGAACTGTGTCGAAGGCCTTCTTGCAGTCCAAGAAAATGCAGTCTATCCACCCCTCTCTCTCTGGTCTTACGTCTGTCACTTTGTCATAAAACTCCAGTAGGTTTGTGACACAGGATTTTCCTTCCCTGAAACTGTGCTGGTTGTCGATTATACACTTGTTTCTTTCAAGGTGTTCCACCACTCTCCTCCTGATGATCTTCTCCATGACTGCGTACTATACACGTTAGTGACACAGGTCTGTAGTTTAATGCCTCATGTCTGTCTCCTTTTTTTAAAAAATTGGGATTACATTTGCCATCTTCCATACCTCAGGGAGTTGCCCAGTTTCAATGGATGCATTGAAGATCTTTGTTAGTGGCACACACAGCATTTCTGTTCCCTCTCTAAGGACCTATGGACTGCATGTTGTCTGGTCCCACCGCCTTTGAGGTGTCAAGTTCACATAGCAGATTCTTCACCACCTCCTCGGTTATGTGTACCTCATCCAGCACTTGTTGGTGTACCTCCCTGTTCTGATTTCCTGGAGTCCTACCATTTTCCACTGTAAATATCTCTTTGAATCTCGTGTTGAGCTCCTCACATACCTCTTGGTCGTTTTTTATAAACTCCCCATCATCCTTCCATAGTCTGAATACCTGGTCTTTGACTGTTGTTTTCCTCCTAATGTGGCTATACACCAGCTTCAGATCAGACTTGACTTTCGATGCTATGTCATTTTCGTATTGTCGTTAAGCCTCCCTTCTTATCTGTGCATATTCGTTTCTGGTTCTTCAGCTGATCTCTTTATTTTCCTGGGTCCTTTGTCTTCTGTACCTTTTCCATTCTCTAGTACACCTAGTGTTTCCTCCCTACACCTTTGGGTGAACTAAGGCCTCATTCTGGTCTTTCCCATTATTTCTGTTTCCCTTGGGAACAAACCTATCCTCTGCCTCCTTGCATTTTGTTGTTGTCAGGTATGTCAGGACAAAGACACTTAATAATGTTTCGCATATCGGCGAGCTTTCTAGAGTCGTGAGCGAAAAGTTGGCCAGATATGTCTTAAAAAGTGCCTTTGTTCTACCAAAGGCAATGGGACCGGACAACATCTCCCCGTGGGTCCTTAAAGAGGGAGCGAATATGCTGTGTGTGTGCCACTAACCACAATCTTCAACACATCCCTTGAAACTGGGCAACTGCATGACGTATGGAAGACAGCAAATGTGGTTCCCATTTTTAAGAAAGGAGACAGAAAAGAGGCACTAAACTATAGACCAGTGTCACTGACGTGTATAGTATGTAAAGTCATGGAGAAGATTATCAGGAAGAGAGTGGTGGAGCACTTGGAACGGAACAAGAGTATAAATGCCAACCAGCACGGATTTATGGAAGGCAAATCCTGTGTCACAAACCTTCTGGAGTTTTATGATAAAGTAAAAGAAGTAAGACATGAGAGAGGGGTAGGTTGATTGCATCTTCTTGGACTGCAAGAAGACCTTTGACACAGTTCCTCACAAGAGATTAGTGCAGAAGCTAGAGGATCAGGCGCGTATAACAGGAAAGGCACTGCAATGGATCAGAGGATACCAGACAGGGAGGCAACAACGAGTCATGGTACGTGATGAGGTATCACAATGGGCACCTGTGACGAGCGGGGTCCCACAGGGGTCGGTCCTAGGACCAGTGCTATTTTTGGTATATGTGAATGACATGATGGAAGGGTTAGATTCAGAAGTGTCCCTGTTCGCAGATGATATGAAGTTAATGAGAAGAATTAAATCAGATGAGGATCAGGCAGGACTTCAAAGAGACCTGGACAGACTGGACACCTGGTCCAGCAACTGGCTTCTCGAATTTATCCCCGTCAAATGCAAAGTCATGAAGATCGGGGAAGGATAAAGAAGACCGCATTCGGAGTATAGGCTAGGTGGCCAAAGATTGCAAACCTCACTCAGGGAGAAAGATCTTGGCGTGATTATAACACCGAGCACATCTCCGGAAGCACACATCAACCAGATAACTGCTGCAGCATATGGGCGCCTGGCAAACCTGAGAACAGTGTTGCGATACCTTAGTAAGGAATCTTTCAAGACACTGTACACCGTGTACGTTAGGCTCATACTGGAGTAAGCAGCACCTGTTTGGAACCCACACTTGATCAAGCACGTCAAGAAATTAGAGAAAGTGCAAAGGTTTGCGACAAGGTTAGTTCCAGAGCTAAGGGGAATGTCCTATGAAGAAAGGTTAAGGGAAATCGGACTGACGACACTGGAGGACAGGAAGGTTAGGGGAGACATGATAACGACATACAAAATACTGCGTGGAATAGGCAAGGTGGACAGAGACAGCATGTTCGAAAGAGGGGACACAGAAACAAGGGGTCACAATTGGAAGTTGAAGATCCAGATGAGTCAAAGGGATGTTAGGAAGTATTTCTATAGTCACAGAGTAGTCAGGAAGTAGAATAGCCTAACAAGTGACGTAGTGGAGGCAGGAACCATACATAGCTTTAAGATGAGGTATGATAAAGCTCATGGAGCAGGGAGAGAGAGGACCTAGTAGCACTCGGTGAAGAGGCGGGGCCAGGAGCTGAGTCTCGACCCCTGCAACCACAATTAGGTGAGTATATATATATATATATATATATATATATATATATATATATATATATATATATATATATATATATATACGCAGTTATTCTTAGTTATCCCTTTCTAAACGTAGTTATCCCTTTCTAACCGTAGTTATCCCTTTCTAAAACACTGCATGATCCTTACAGATTTACCGCTTTCTCATGAATATAATAGTAATAACATCTGAAAACAAACCATACCACGGGCGGGGATAGAACCCGCGATCTGAGTCTCAAAACTCCAGTTAGCCTATGCTAACCTTCCTATGGTGTAGAAATATACCTAGTTGGACGAATCTTATTGTGGCTAGCTGGTCCAGTGGCTAACGTGACGGTCTGGAGTTTTGAGACTCTCTGATCGCGGGTTCTATCCCCGCCCGTGGTATGGTTTGTTTGCAATCGTGTCATTACGATTTCGTGAGTCAATAATATCTGTTCCTTGTCACAACTTTCTTCTCTTCGCTCTTTAGATGATCACTGTGATCACCAACATCCTGGCCTCGGTTCACCGGCAGAGGACCACCACTCTTTGTGCTCACTGACCCATACTGGTTTAACTCTTCATGTATAAAAAACATCAGGTATGTCTTCCCTCTCCCCACCCCCTCTCAGTTATACAATCCGTCTCCCCACCCCCTCTGTTATACCTTCCCTCTCTCCACCCCCTCTCAGTTATACAATCCGTCTCCCCACCCCCTCTGTTATACCTTCCCTCTCTCCACCCCTCTCAGTTATACAATCCGTCTCCCCACCCCCTCTGTTATACCTTCCCTCTCTCCACCCCTCTCAGTTATACAATCCGTCTCCCCACCCCCTCTGTTATACCTTCCCTCTCCCCACCCCCTCTCAGTTATACAATCCCTCTCCCCACCCCCTCTGTTATACCTTCCCTCTCTCCACCCCCTCTCAGTTATACAATCCGTCTCCCCACCCCCTCTGTTATACCTTCCCTCTCCCCACCCCCTCTCAGTTATACAATCCGTCTCCCCACCCCCTCTGTTATACCTTCCCTCTCACCACCCCCTCTCAGTTATACAATCCGTCTCCCCACCCCCTCAGTTATACCTTCCCTCTCTCCACCCCCTCTCAGTTATACAATCCGTCTCCCCACCCCCTCTGTTATACCTTCCCTCTCCCCACCCCCTCTCAGTTATACAATCCCTCTCCCCACCCCCTCTGTTATACCTTCCCTCTGGAAATATAAACACATATGCAGGGGCGTCGTAAGAGGGGGCAGGGGCGGCAGGGGGGGATTGGGGGGCGGGGTGCGGGGGGGGCCGCCCCGGGTGACACTATTTAGGGGGTGACACTATAGAGCCTCTAAAGAAGGTGACACTAATGAGCAAAACAGTGCTGCACCAATATAAGAGAAGAATCCTTCGTTTCTATTTATCCTATTATATATTAACGAAGTATAAATAAGTTTATATAGGGAAAATCATTGATTTTTGATAATGTAATAGATGATTTTGCATAATCGAAGGTAAGAAAATGTAAGATCAGATTCACTCAGATGTTACCTGTACTCAAGGTCAAATTGGAATTAGTATCTCTCTGATATTCCAAAGTGTTTCTATATTTTTCATTTTTTTTTTCATTGTTGACGATGAATAAATGTAGGATCTGTTGGTGTACTCAAAGTGGTATTTGAGTTTGTTTCCTCAATATTACTACGATTATTTATCTTATCATTAATAAAGTTGAGAAGTATTCTTCTGTTCAGTTTATGGCCCTTAAACGTTCTCATTGTTTTACATTAGTCACTGGTCGTGCAGTAGTGACGTAACTGGTCGTGCAGTAGTGACGTAACTGGTCGTGCAGTAGTGACGTAACTGGTCGTGCAGTAGTGACGTAACTGGTCGTGCAGTAGTGACGTAACTGGTCGTGCAGTAGTGACGTAACTGGTCGTGCAGTAGTGACGTAACTGGTCATGCAGTAGTGACGTAACTGGTCGTGTAGTAGTGACGTAACTGGTCGTGTAGTAGTGACGTAACTGGTCGTGCAGTAGTGACGTAACTGGTCGTGCAGTAGTGACGTAACTGGTCATGCAGTAGTGACGTAACTGGTCATGCAGTGTAGTAGTGTACGTAACTGGTCATGCAGTAATGACGTAACTGGTCATGCAGTAGTGACGTAACTGGTCATGTAGTAGTGACGTAACTGGTCATGCAGTAGTGGCGTAACTGGTCATGCAGTAGTGACGTAACTGGTCATGCAGTAATGACGTAACTGGTCATGCAGTAGTGACGTAACTGGTCATGTAGTAGTGACGTAACTGGTCATGCAGTAGTGGCGTAACTGGTCATGCAGTAGTGACGTAACTGGAGTTAACTTCCCCACACCCTCGTCCTTGAATTTCATGGAAGTGACACCAAAAATGCCGCCCCGGGTGACACCAAAGATGTCAATAAAGGATCACATTATACTGCATATGTGTTTATATTTCCATTGTGTCGGTATTTTATACCATTTATTTCCATACCTTCTCTCTCTCCACTCCCTCTCATAGATTCACGCTATCTTCTCTAAAGTCTTACCCCCCTTTTTATAAACCCTCTCGTAATCCCTTTCATAACCCCTCTCAAAACTTAAGTGTACGTGCCTGTAGCTCATTTAAGTGAATCCTTATAAATATTTGTCAACGATGATCCCACCACCTTCCGCCTTCACCTCTAACATGTTTGTTTTGCCTCGAGGGGGTGACAAAAACATGCCGTCAGGTATGTCAGGACAAAGACACTTAACAATGTTTCGCTCGCAGGCGAGCTTTCTCGAGTCGCGAGCGAAAAGTTGGCCAAATACTTCTTCACAAGTGCCTTTGTTCAACCATTTGTTTTAGGAGCGGACATGAAAGCAACCACACTAGCACCATGACGCCACGGAACAAAACCGTAAGCAAACTGACATTATCAGAAAGAATAAGGTACTCATCCAATGTCCTAAGGTAAACCTCAAAATTCTTTTTAATTCTGTACTGGAAGTAAAACTCTAAAAAATGACATAGCTGCTAAATCTAGAATGGATTACTTGACAACATCCCCATCGCCCTACGGAAGTCACTCAGCTTAGGCTGACAGATTTCCCTGCTTGAATTATATAACTTATTTTTTAGATGGAATATGACAGCAAACCATCCTATGTGATGGAATATGACAGCAAACCATCCTATGTGATGGAATATGACAGCAAACCATCCTATGTGATGGAATATGACAGCAAACTATCCTATGTGAGGGAATATGACAGCAAACTATCCTATGTGATGGAATATGACAGCAAACTATCCTATGTGAGGGAATGTGACAGCAAACTATCCTATGTGATGGAATATGACAGCAAACTATCCTATGTGATGGAATATGACAGCAAACTATCCTATGTGAGGGAATATGACAGCAAACTATCCTATGTGAGGGAATATGACAGCAAACTATCCTATGTGATGGAATATGACAGCAAACCATCCTATGTGATGGAATATGACAGCAAACCATCCTATGTGATGGAATATGACAGCAAACCATCCTATGTGATGGAATATGACAGCAAACCATCCTATGTGATGGAATATGACAGCAAACCATCCTATGTGATGGAATATGACAGCAAACCATCCTATGTGATAGGATAGTTTGCTGTCATATTCCATCACATAGGATGGTTTGCTGTCATATTCCATCACATAGGATAGTTTGCTGTCATATTCCCTCACATAGGATAGTTTGCTGTCATATTCCCTCACATAGGATAGTTTGCTGTCATATTCCATGTGAGGGAATATGACAGCAAACTATCCTATGTGATGGAATATGACAGCAAACTATCCTATGTGAGGGAATATGACAGCAAACCATCCTATGTGATGGATATGCTATAATACCGTCGTATGTGATTATGTAAAACAGGAAATCCTCTTGTGCGATGGAGTATGAGAAGTCATTCTATATGACAGATAAATATAATTAACTGGTAATTTGGCCCTGTAAAAATATCACATAGATTAAGGTAACCACACATTGTGGGTGCACTTGGGTTTAATAATAATAGACTAGTGTTTCGGTCGCTTTACAATACAACAATCTCGCAGCAAGACACAGCAACCGTACTCGAACTGACTTAAGAAATCGTAATGACACGATTGCAAACAAACCATACCCCCGGCCGGGATTGAACCCGCGGTCATAGACTCTATGACCGCGGGTTCAATCCCGGCCGGGGGTATGCTTTGACCGTACTCGAAATTCTCAAATGGAAGAGAAATTGTAACTGGGCACTCTCAAGATCTAGGCATCTGTAACTCGAGACATCCAACAAGACCAGGAGGTAAAGATCAATCTTCTCAACAGGTACAAGAGCTTTAGTTCAACAGAAACACATACACACAAGAAGACATGTCACCTATAGCCTAGCGCTTGTAAAAGGCACGGAAATTCTTTACCAACACTCTTAAGAGCCCCAAGAGTTGCAGTTCATCACTTCAAGGGGTTCAGGAGCTGAAATTCTTCCCAGTCATTGTTAAAATAAGATATATAAATAGGCTGAGACTAAGTTTGGAATTACCCATAGCATTTAGTCTCATTTCCATAGCGCGTCACGCAGTGGAATACTCAAAATTTGTCAGTAACACTGGCAGACTGGTACCCATAAAATACGGTAAAAAAAAAAAAAAACGTTTCTTTAAGTAAGATACATTAGCACAAAGCTTTGGATCACCAGAAGCTAGAGCCCCTAATGAGGGAAACATAGCCACAATAAATGTCTCATTAGTTGTATATGTGTCTGTTTACCTAACCGGTACACAAAAATATTGGTAGAAATATCTTCACATTTATGTGGCAGCCCTCCTGCCCTCCCAGGACCTCAAACGTGTGAATTTGACGTTCACAAGATGACTTAATACACCGAGATGTGTTCATTTCTCAGAGTATACACCGAGATATATACTTTTCAGTGTATACACACCGAGAGGTGTATATCTATCAGCGTATGTACACCGGAAGGCGAACATCTCTCATTGTGTATAAGCTGAGAATTGATTTTAATCTAAATTTCAGGCATTAAAGTGCCTGACTGGTATTGTTCAAGTGAGACAGTCTCAGTGACCCTAGTGTAGTCGATAGGCTACACTAGGGTCACTTTTTATAGATTAATTTTGTGCAGTAGAGGACACCTGACGTTGATAACAGATAAGAGGTCTTGCACTAGGCTCACGTAGTGTGTGTGTGTGTGTGTGTACTCACCTAGTTGAGGTTGCGGGGGTCGAGTCCGAGATGTGTGTGTGTGTGTGTGTGTGTGTGTGTACTCACCTAATTGTAGTTGCAGGGGTCGAGACTCAGCTCCTGGCCCCGCCTCTTCACCGAACGCTGCTATGTCCTCTCTCTCTGCTCCATGAGCTTTATCATACCTCGTCTTAAAACTATGTATGGTTCCTGCCTCCACTACATCGCTCGCCAGACTGTTCCACTTCCTGACCACTCTATGACTAAAGAAATGCTTCCTAACATCCCTGTGGCTCATCTGAGTCTTCAACTTCCAATTGTGACCCCTTGTTTCTGTTTCCCCTCTCTGGAACATCTTGTCTCTGTCCACCTTGTCTATTCCACGCAGTATTTTGTATGTCGTTATCATGTCTCCCCTATCCCTCCTGTCCTCCAGTGTCGTCAGGCCGATTTCCCTCAACCTTTCTTCATAGGACATTCCCCTTAACTCTGGAACCAGCCTTGTCACAAACCTTTGCACTTTCTCTAATTTATTAACGTGCTTGACCAGATGTGGGTTCCAAACTGGTGCTGCTTACTCCAGTATGGGCCTGACGTACACGGTGTACAGTGTCTTGAACGATTCCTTACTAAGGTAGCGGAACGCTATTCTCAAGTTTGCCAGGCGCCCATATGCTGCAATAGTTATCTGGTTGATGTGTGCTTCCAGAGACGTGCTCGGTGTTATGCTCACCCCAAAATCTTTCTCCTTGAGTGAGGTTCGCAGTCTTTGGCCACCTAGCCTATACTCTGTCTGTGGTCTTCTTTGCCCTTCCCCAGTCTTCCTGACTTTGCATTTGGCGGGGTTCAATTCGAGAAGCCAGTTGCTGGACCAGGTGTCCAGTTTGTCTAGGTCTCTTTGAAGTCCTGCCTGATCCTCATCTGATTTAATTCTCCTCATTAACTTCACATCATCTGCGAACAGGGACACCTCTGAGTCTATCCCTTCCATCATGTCATTCACATATACCAAAAATAGCACTGGTCCTAGGACCGACCCCTGTGAGACCCCGCTCTTCATAGGTGCCCACTGTGTTACCTCATCACGTACCATGACTCGTTGTTGCCTCCCTGTCAGGTATCCTCTGATCCATTGCAGTGCCCTTCCTGTTATACGCGCCTGATCCTCTAGTTTCTGCACTAATCTCTTGTGAGGAACTGTGTCGAAGGCCTTCTTGCAGTCGAAGAAGATGCAATCAACCCACCCCTCTCTCTCGTTTCTTACTTCTGTTACTTTGCCACAAAACTCCAGAAGGTCTGTGACACAGGATTTGGTTCCATGAATCTGTGCTGGTTGTCGTTTATAATCTTGTTCCGTTCCAGGTGCTCCACCACTCTCCTCCTGATAATCTTCTCCATGACTTTACATACTATACACGTCAGTGACACTGGTCTATAGTTTAGTGCCTCTTTTCTGTCTCCTTTCTTAAAAATGGGAACTACATTTGCCGTCTTCCATACGTCAGGTAGTTGCCCAGTTTCAAAGAATATGTTGAAGATTGTGGTTAGTGGCACACGCAGCCTCTGCTCTTTCTGTGTGTGTGTGAGTTTGTGTGTGTTTGTGTGTGTGTGTGTGTGTGTGTGTGGTGTGGTGTGTGTGTGTGTGTGTGTGTGTGTGCGTGCGTGCGTGTGTGTGTGCGTGCGTGCGAGAGACAGGTCGTGTGAGTAACAGGTCTTGTGATTAACAGGTCGTGAGACAAACATACGGGACAAACACATGTGATATAGACATCAACAGTGTGTTGCTGCCGTTACATACATAAAAAAAAGTTTATTACAATCCATAAGATTATACATTTTTACTCTATAAATTATCTTTTTTATCAAAAATTTCTTAATTTTGGTGGAAAATAAAAAATTCTAAAATGCTTGAAAAAGCTAAAACAAAAAAAAATACGAAAACTAGGTGTGTTTTTCTGTTATATTCCATCCCATGGGATGGAAGGAAGACAAAGGGGGAGAGAAGATCAAGAGAAAGAGATAGAGAGAGAAGAGGAAAGTGATAACCGGAAGAAGGACGACAGGAACGAGAGGAGTGCCACGTAGGCACTGCCACCCTACAGGCCCCTCAACTGCCTCGTTTGTGGCAGTGAAAGAGGCAGTGAGGGAGGCTGTGTGATCCTCGCCCCGTGTAAACACAAACACACGCTCCCTACACACCATGAATTACCTACGCTTGTTCCTACCCACGAGGGCTGGGCATTCCCCCTTTTCATTTGGATGACGATTACTACCTTGAGGTGGGAGGCCACACTGTCACATCTACTTTAAAAATATTTTACGCGATGATGTCTGCCACTGGTGATGTCTGCCACTGGTGATATCTGCCACTGGTGATGTCTGCCACTGGTGATGTCTGCCACTGGTGATATCTGCCACTGGTGATATCTGCCACTGGTGATGTCTGCCACTGGTAGTTTAGTCTCCGCACGCGGTTGTACTGGAGATACCAACACAGGGCTGGAGATGACTCTTGGACGTCCAGTGGATTGTCTTACCAAGGAAGAGAGCTTGTGAGTATAAGCTCAGTGACTGACTATAAAGATTTCCCTTACATGAGTCTTCTGTTGGATGAAGAATGAGACACGTGCAACATTTAGGAATCTTTATTGTCGAAAGGTTTCGCCAGCCAGTATCTTCTTTAGTCCAGTACAGAGAAGAACGGTGGAAGATGAGGAGTGCAATGTAATCAGTCCCTCATTCTGGAGCCGATGTGTTCAGTCTATCAGTCTTGAGAAACGTACATTATATAGATATACAAATACAGTAAGAACAGTATTTACATCACGTTTTCTACTCTATGTTGTTGGGGTGAGACTTATTAAACTGTCACTATCTGCGTTATAGCAACCAGAGCACCATACATATTCTAGGAGGTTTGACATCGGAGAACTGCCATTGATCAAATATTGCCAAAACATGTATCAAGTATTGCGAAACATTCCCACAAATATTACTATAGCAGTTTCTGCTTACCCAGACAAACTCTTTGTCAAGAAAAAAAAAGCAGTACTCGCAATACCATTTCTCCAACACTTCTCAAATATTTCACACTCTGAGGAGACTTCAGACGGTGCCATAAATATTCTATAGAGTACAAGCTTGGACACTGGAGTCGTCCCGCAGTCATTAAAAAAACACTGATATTACCCCATTCCACAAAGGTGGTAGGAAAAAAAAATTCTGACGGATACTAGTAACATCACACCAAAACGTGTAGTTTTAAAAATAGGTTAGATAAATACGTGAGTGGGTGTAAGTTGGACCTGACTAGCTTGTGCTAATAGGTCTGATGCCGTGTTCCTTCCTCAAGTGGATGTGACCTGACCTGACTAGGTTGGGTCATTGGCTTAAGCCGGTAGGAGACTTGGACCTGCCTCGCATGGGCCAGTAGGCCTGCTACAGTGTTCCTTCTTTCTTATATTCTTATCAAGATATTTGAAAGGGCTTTGATAAGCAAGATTGCCAGTCACATGGAATTGCACAACCAGGTCAACATGGGTTCAGAACTGGTCGCTCCTGCCTTTCGCAACTGCTGGACCATTACGACTTGGTCTTGGATGCTCTTGAAAACAAACGAAATGCAAATGTAGTACAAGCTTATTTTGTAAATGCCTTTGATAAGCACGACCATAAGATAATTACTTACAAAATGCGTGCAAAAGGAATAACTGGGAAGGTGGGCAGATGGATTTTTCTTAACTTTCTCACAAATAGAACCCAAAGAGTAACAATAAACAGAGTGAAATCAGAGGCTGCTACAATGAAAAATTCTGTCCCCCAAAGCACGACACTCGCCCCACTTTTTTCTCATTCTCATTTCTGACATAGACAGGTACATCAATCATAGCACTGTATCATCCTTTCCAGACGATACTAGAATCTATATGAAAATGGCCTCCGTAGAAGACACGAGAGCCTCTAACCTAATATAAACCATATCTTCCAGTGGGCCACTGACAACAATATGATGTTCAATGAGGACAAATTTCAATTACGCCCTGGAAGACTGGAGAAAATAAAAATAAAAATCAGACCAACTCAAACCACTCGATAGAAAACGCAAGTCAAATATGAGAGACCCGGAAGTGACAAGGTCAGAAAATCTCACAATCAAGAAGCACAATGTTATTATCACAGTTGCAAGAAAAGTGATAGTTTGGATATCTAGAACTTCCAAAGTAAGAGATCCCAAGTCAATGGTGACACTGTTCAAGTCGTTGTCTCAAGGTCGGAGTATTGCTGTGTTACTAACTGGCCCCGTCAAGGCAGTGAAATTGTTGAACTGGAAAAGTGCAGAGTAACTTCACAGCTCGTATGAACACAACCAAGCACCCAAATTACTGGGCGTGCTTGAAGTAACTAGAACTGTACTCCTTAGAACGTAGACGAGAAGGATACGTCATAATCTACACCTGGAAGATACTCGAGAGATTGGTACCAAACCTGGACACTGAAATTACTACATATGAACGCAAGAGGCTTGGTAGATGGTGTAAGATGTAGATAAATGGTTCAGAGAACCGACAAGTTGATAAATTAGACACATGTGCAACACTTGGGTATCTTTAATGAGGAAACGTTTCGCCACACAGTGGCTTCATCAGTCCATACAAAGGAGAATGATGTAGAACTCCTCCTGTTCTTCATTCTCCTTTGTTTGGACTGATGAAGCCACTGTGTGGCGAAACGTTTCCCCATTAAAGATACTCAAACCATATAACGGGTGGGGATAGAACCCGCGATCAGAGAGTCTCAAAACTCCAGACCGTCGCGTTAGCCACTGGACCAGTGGCTAGCTGGTCCAGTGGCTAACGCGACGGTCTGGAGTTTTGAGACTCTCTGATCGCGGGTTCTATCCCCACCCGTGGTATGGTTTGTTGGCAATCGTGTCATTACGATTTCGTGAGTCAAAGATACCCAAATGTTGCACATGTGTCTAATTTATCAACGGTGCAAGATACCTCCAATGAAAAGCAGGACAGTAATGTTTACAGAGAGAGAACTCAATAAGTGTTAAGGGACCACGACTATACAGTGCCCTCCCTCCATGTAAAAGGGAAGGATCAGCAATAAACATCCTAGTTGTCTTCAGGAGGGAACTAGACAGATTCCGCACAACAGTTCCTGATCAACCGAGCTGTGATGCCTACGTTGGACTGCGGACGGCGAGTAGTAACAGCTTGATTGATAAGGCCAGCAACGAGGAGGCCTGGTCTGAGACCTTGCCGCGGGGGCGGTGACCTCCGAAAGCGACCCCAGGTAAACTCCAGGTGCCTTTGAAGGAGTCATCTAGCAACAGATAATTAGTAGTGACCGCTTCCAGCCAGCATCATCTCCGGGAAACATATCCCCATGTTCATACCAGGATGTATGAAGCACCATACATACAGGATGTATGAAGCACCATACACACAGGATGTATAAAGCACCATGCATACAGGATGTATGAAGCACCATACACACAGGATGTATGAAGCACCATGCATACAAGATGTATGAAGCACCATACACACAGGATGTATGAAGCACCATACATACAAGATGTATGAAGCACCATACATACAAGATGTATGAAGCACCATACACACAGGATGTATGAAGCACCATATATACAAGATGTATGAAGCACCATACACACAGGATGTATGAAGCACCATACATACAAGATGTATGAAGCACCATACACACAGGATGTATAAAGCACCATACACACAGGATGTATGAAGCACCATACATACAAGATGTATGAAGCACCATACACACAGGATGTATAAAGCACCATACACACAGGATGTATGAAGCACCATATATACAAGATGTATGAAGCACCATACACACAGGATGTATGAAGCACCATACATACAAGATGTATGAAGCACCATACACACAGGATGTATGAAGCACCATACATACAAGATGTATGAAGCACCATACACACAGGATGTATAAAGCACCATACACACAGGATGTATGAAGCACCATACATACAGGATGTATGAAGCACCATACATACAAGATGTATGAAGCACCATACATGCAGGATGTATGAAGCACCATACATACAAGATGTATGAAGCACCATACACACAGGATGTGAAGCACCATACATACAAGATGTATGAAGCACCATACACACAGGATGTGAAGCACCATACATGCAGGATGTATGAAGCACCATACATACAGGATGTATGAAACATCATACATACAGGATGTATGAAGCACCATTCACACAGGATGTATGAAGCACCATACACACAGGATGTATGAAGCACCATACACACAGGATATATAAAGCACCATACACACAGGATGTATGAAGCACCATACACACAGGATGTATGAAGCACCATACATACAAGATGTATGAAGCACCATACATGCAGGATGTATGAAGCACCATACATACAAGATGTATGAAGCACCATACATGCAGGATGTATGAAGCACCATACATACAAGATGTATGAAGCACCATACATACAAGATGTATGAAGCACCATACATGCAGGATGTATGAAGCACCATACATACAAGATGTATGAAGCACCATACATGCAGGATGTTTGAAGCACCATACACACAGGATGTATGAAGCACCATACATACAAGATGTATGAAGCACCATACACACAGGATGTATGAAGCACCATACATACAAGATGTATGAAGCACCATGCATGCAGGATGTATGAAGCACCATACATACAAGATGTATGAAGCACCATACACACAGGATGTGAAGCACCATACACACAGGATGTATGAAGCACCATACATACAAGATGTATGAAGCACCATACATACAGGATGTATGAAGCACCATACACACAGGATGTATGAAGCACCATACACACAGGATGTATGAAGCACCATACATACAGGATGTATGAAGCATCATACATACAGGATGTATGAAGCACCATTCACACAGGATGTATGAAGCACCATACACACAGGATGTATGAAGCACCATACACACAGGATGTATGAAGCACCATACACACAGGATGTGAAGCACCATACATGCAGGATGTATGAAGCACCATACATACAGGATGTATGAAGCACCATACATACAGGATGTATGAAGCACCATACATACAGGATGTATGAAGCACCATACATACAGGATGTATGAATCACCATACATACAGGATGTATGAAGCACCATACTTGCAGGATGTATGAAGCACCATACATACAGGATGCATGAAGCACCATACATACAAGATGTATGAAGCACCATACATACAGGATGTATGAAGCACCATACATGCAGGATGTATGAAGCACCATACATACAAGATGTATGAAGCACCATACATACAGGATGTATGAAGCACCATACATACAGGATGTATGAAGCACTATACATACAAGATGTATGAAGCACCATACACACAGGATGTGAAGCACCATACATACAGGATGTATGAAGCACCATGCATACAGGATGTATGAAGTACCATACACACAGGATGTGAAGAACCATACATACAGGATGTATGAAGCACCATACATGCAGGATGTATGAAGCACCATATATACAGGATGTATGAAGCACCATGCATACAGGATGTATGAAGCACCATACACACAGGATGTATGAAGCACCATACATGCAGGATGTATGAAGCACCATATATACAGGATGTATGAAGCACCATACATACAGGATGTATGAAGCACCATACATGCAGGATGTATGAAGCACCATACATACATGATGTATGAAGCACCATACTTACAGGATGTATGAAGCACCATACACACAGGATGCATGAAGCACCATACATACAGGATGTATGAAGCACCATACATGCACTATGTATGAAGCACCATACATACAGGATGTATGAAGCACCATACATACAGGATGTATGAAGCACCATACATACAGGATGTATGAAGCACCATACATACAGGATGTATGAAGCACCATGCATACAAGATGTATGAAGCACCATACACACAGGATGTATGAAGCACCATACATACAAGATGTATGAAGAACCATACATACAAGATGTATGAAGCACCATACATGCAGGATGTATGAAGCACCATACACACAGGATGTATAAAGCACCATGCATACAGGATGTATAAAGCACCATACATACAGGATGTATGAAGCACCATACATACAGGATGTATGAAGCACCATACATACAAGATGTATGAAGAACCATACATACAAGATGTATGAAGCACCATACATGCAGGATGTATGAAGCACCATACATACAAGATGTATGAAGCACCATACACACAGGATGTATAAAGCACCATACACACAGGATGTATGAAGCACCATACGCACAGGATGTATGAAGCACCATACATACAAAATGTATGAAGCACCATTCATGCAGGATGTATGAAGCACCATACATACAAGATGTATGAAGCACCATACATGCAGGATGTATGAAGCACCATACACACAGGATGTATAAAGCACCATGCATACAGGATGTATAAAGCACCATACATACAGGATGTATGAAGCACCATACATACAGGATGTATGAAGCACCATACATACAAGATGTATGAAGAACCATACATACAAGATGTATGAAGCACCATACATGCAGGATGTATGAAGCACCATACATACAAGATGTATGAAGCACCATACACACAGGATGTATAAAGCACCATACACACAGGATGTATGAAGCACCATACGCACAGGATGTATGAAGCACCATACATACAAAATGTATGAAGCACCATTCATGCAGGATGTATGAAGCACCATACATACAAGATGTATGAAGCACCATACACACAGGATGTGAAGCACCATACATACAAGATGTATGAAGCACCATACATACAGGATGTATGAAGCACCATACACACAGGATGTGAATGTAGACAGCCTGTACTGTCAGAGCACACAGCCTAGCCGTCTGCTCTGACTAGTTCATATTTTGCGGCATTCAGTGCTGCCCTCTGTAGGCCTACCTAGGTCAGTGGGAAGCACAGCCCACCCTCTCTCACTCCGAGGCCGACCGACTTGACGTACACAAGTACTCCCCCTCCACGGACTGGCTTGCGGTCACTCCCTCACACTGCCCGTTGTGTACTCACTCCTACCCGATTAAAGCCAATCTAGTCCACGGCCGTATCATTGCTACCTACGCTACCTTCATCGGCACTAAACCGCTGTTCAGCAGTAAGAACAGCAATAACAGTGACAGCGGAGTCAGCCGGCATTGTGACTTTCAGGGTGCTGGGGTCAGACAGCCATCGGTCGACCCCAGTTTCTAACCTTCACTCTAACTCTGACGCTGTTGTAGAGACCAGCAGTTGTCAAGCCGCAGTATCCCTGTCGGCAGGCGACTGTCTGACTCGTGTCATGGCATCAGCGAGCAGAGTTACTGCTTGTACAAAGTATGACGTCACTTTGTCAGCTAACTCGCTCACTCCTGTTACGGTGTACGTGAGCAGAGCTTCTGAAGGAGACCATGTGCTGGTTGACAACGACTCATGCCGAGTCAAGGGCCTCTCCCTTGAACCATCCTTGCACACAGTGCAACGTGGTAAGTTGCAAGTCCTTGTTGTCAACATGCATAGTCAAGAATTTCCCCTGCGGAAGAATACCTCACTTGTCGATCTTGTCAGATTCCCTCTCCCGGTGAGAGTGGAGGGTGAAGCCCCAGCTGACTTCCTTGTGAGTGCAGTTCTCCCAGGCGAGTCTGCTGCTGACTCTTCCAACACCCGGCCAGTGCAGGAAGATGATCTAGCTTTGACAGACTATCCTGAAGAGGTCCCAAAACTTCTCCAGGTTCTCAATCGTGCACGTTCTGCAGTTGCACTAGATGGTGAGTCGATGGGTTTGACCCCACTGATCTCTCACCATATTCCACTTGACAAAGGTACTAAACCCATTTATGTACCTGCGTATCGCCTGCCACATGCGCAAAGAGTCTTCGCCGAAGAACTCATTACACGGATGCTCCATGATGGAGTTATTGAGGAGTCCACCTCCCCGTGGAATGCTCCCCTTATTCTGGTTCCCAAGAAAGACGGAACCTGGCGCCCTGTTATCGATTACAGGAAACTGAATGCAAGTACCATCCCAGACCGCTTTCCATTGCCAGTTCTGAACGACCTGTTGCAGAACATCGGCGATAATAAGGTCTTTTCAACTCTTGATCTTCTTCAAGGGTTCTGGCAGATCCCCCTCGATGATGAGAGTAGAGAGTTGACAGCTTTCTCTACTCCAACTGGTCATTACCAGTTCAGGAGGATGCCCTTCGGCTTGCGCGGAAGCCCAATCACGTTTAGTCGTTTGATGACGACAATTTTCCGTACCCTCCTAGGTGGCACGCTCATGGTCTACCTGGATGATCTCATAGTCATGTCGCAAGATGTCCCGTCACATCTTGAGAAACTTGACAGGGTATTGGACAGGCTAGCTCAGGCAAATCTTAAGGTAAAGCTCTCCAAATGTCATTTCCTCCGGAAGGAAATAAAATTTCTGGGTCACGTAGTGACTCAGAATGGCATAAAGACGGACGAGTCTAAAATCTCGGCCGTGCAGAAATTCCCCAGACCCATGACGGCGGATGCAGTCCGGTCCTTCATAGGCCTGGCGGGTTTCTACCGCACCTTTATCGCAGGTTTCTCCACCATTGCTGCACCCCTGACACGCTTACTCAAGAAGGATGCCCCTTTTGAGTGGACGTGTGATCAGGAACGAGCTTTTGTCATTCTTAAGAACAAGTTAACATCAGCCCCAACCCTTAGATTCCCTGATTTCACCAAGGCATTTACCTTGACGACTGATGCCAGCAAAGTTGGCATCGGTGCAGTCTTGTCACAGGAATCTAATGGTAAGCAACAGCCTATTGCCTATGCTAGCCGTGTTCTTACTAAAGCGGAAGTCAATTATTCAGTGACAGAGCTAGAAGCTTTAGCCATTGTATGGGCCCTGAGTCATTTTCGGGATATCATCTATCATTATCCTATCAAGATTTATACAGATCATTTACCCTTATTGGCCCTTTTTGCGAATAAGAACCTCTCGGGAAAGCATGCTCGGTGGTCGCTCACGTTCAATGACTACAACCCTGAAATTTGCTATGTCCCAGGTAAGCAAAATGTTGTAGCTGATGCCCTGTCGAGACATATAGCATTCGTGAGTGTCGGCAATTCGTTCTCTGTTGAGGATCTCGAGAGAGCCCAACGACAGGACCCTGTGTGGTCTCCAGTCCTTCGTTTCCTGACCAAGGAGGACGTTGACTTACAGGTCAAGTCGCCCGTTCCACTGAAGGATTTAGTGGTCAACCAAGGAGTACTGTGCCGTGTTGCACAGCTGGTGGACCCCGGCAGAACCGTATACCAACTGGTGATACCAGAGTCCATGATACCAGCTACTCTTAGGTTGATCCACAATGTCCCAGGTGTAGCGCACCCCGGGAAGGACCGCAGTATCAAACAGGCACGAATGAAATATTTCTGGCCTAAGATGGCAGCGGACATTGCCAAGCATGTACACCAGTGTGTTGTTTGCCTACAGCACAAGGGTACCATTACAGGTCCTAACCCCATTCTAAAGTATCCCATTACAAAGGAGCCCTGGGAGAGAACTTCTGTCGACCTGTTGACGAACTTCTCGACCTCGGAGAAGGGAAATAAGCACCTGCTTGTAATGGTAGATAACTTGACGCGGTACAGTGAATTAGTACCCATTCCTGATAAAACCGCGGAAACGGTCGCTAGTGCTTTCCGTGAGCATGTTGTTCTTCGTCATACTTGCCCACGTGTCCTTCTGTCAGACAATGGGTCTGAGTTTATAAATGGCATAATGCAGGATCTTTGCTCCAGATTCAACATTCATCAAGCGCCAGTAGCTCCACGCCACCCTGCGAGTAATGGTCTTGCTGAACGTACAAATCGCAAAGTCCTGGAGGTGCTCAGAGTAACCGTTAACCCAAGTTGTACTACATGGGATGAGGCTATCCCAGATGTTCAGTGTACATTAAATTCCTCCCTCAACAGCTCGATCGGTGAGACACCTCATTTTGCTTTGTATGGCTATGACAAGCGCTTACCATATGAAATTCTGTTTACTCCACCTAGACCTACTTACGATACTGATAACCCCAGTGTAGTAAAGATGAGGACAACGCAGCTTGTCTTCCAGCGGGTACGAGAGAACCTTATGAAAGCTACTGATAGGTTCACGTCTGAGCGCAATGCCCGCGCCAAGGAAAGCAAAGTGGAACCAGGTTGCAAAGTTATGTTGCTCAACCCAGTGCAGACCCCAGGTATGCACAAACTTGTCCCAAAGTTTGTGGGTCCTTACCGTGTCCTACGACAGCTCCGTGGCAATAAGTTCGAGGTGAGGGAGATTGCTACGGGAACTATCAAGGAAGCCCACCTTGATCACATGAAGTATGTGGACCATATGCAGGCCGAAGCAGAGCTGGAGGCGCGTGCGTTGCAACGCCACGATCAGACTAATGTTAGGGACAAACCGTCTATCCCTTCTCCCACTACTACTGGTACGGAAGACGGCCCAGTAAGGCTCCATACTTATGGCCTGCGACCCAGGACAACAGTACATTTCTGTGACATTGACGTACCTACTGACTTGTCTGACTCCTACGCTAGTTATGCTAATTGTTTGCTTGCAGAAATGGGTATAAATGCACACACATTGTATAGCTAGTCGATAATAGAGTCAGGGTGGACAACATCATGTAATTATGTAAATACTTTTAGAAGGGTACTCAGAGTGTAATGAATTCCATGGGTATAGTATTATTGTACGTAGGTGCACCAGTGTTTTTATAACAAAAGAAAAAAAAAGCCTGTATTACGGTCAGGGCAGTGCTGCCCTCTGAGTTACATGTCACACCTTAGGAAATGCTACTGTCAGTCATTGTTTGCAGATGTGAGCGTGCAACAACGTTAGTAGACGAGTGGTCAACTGATGTTCAGCCCTGCGGACAACCTGTATATAGAAGATTTTAGTTCCAGTGCTGACGTCTCCGGGCTCTCTACTCGATGAAACAGCGCGGGCAAACCAGTTTTCTCTTCCCCTGGATGGGAGAGTTTTTTTTTGCCTGTTGCATTTTTTTGTCCATTTTTATTTACTAGTGAGCGAAAGCCAGTCCCTCTCTGGGGTAGCTAGTGTAATTCCTTTATACCTATGGGCCCACCAGTATTGTCGCGTCGGGACGACGCGAGGTGCGTGGCCGAGCAAATGTAGACAGCCTGTACTGTCAGAGCACACAGCCTAGCCGTCTGCTCTGACTAGTTCATATTTCGCGGCATTCAGTGCTGCCCTCTGTAGGCCTACCTAGGTCGGTGGGATGCACAGTCCACCCTCTCTCACTCCCGCCTCGACCGACTTGACGTACACAAGTACTCCCCCTCCACGGACTGGCTTGCGGTCACTCCCTCACACTGCCCGTTGTGTACTCACTCCTACCCGATTAAAGCCAAACTAGTCCACGGCCGTATCATTGCTACCTACGCTACCTTCATCGGCACTAAACCGCTGTTCAGCAGTAAGAACAGCAATAACATGAAGCACCATACATGCAGGATGTATGAAGCACCATACATACAGGATGTATGAAGCACCATACACACAGGATGTATGAAGCACCATACACACAGGATGCATGAAGCACCATACACACAGGATGTATGAAGCACCATACACACAGGATGTGAAGCACCATACATGCAGGATGTATGAAGTACCATACATACAGGATGTATGAAGCACCATACATTCAGGATGTATGAAGCACCGTACATACAGGATGTATGAAGCACCATATATGCAGGATGTATAAAGCACCATACATACAGGTTGTATGAAGCACCATACATGCAGGATGTATGAAGCACCATACATACAGGATGTATGAAGCACCATACATGCAGGATGTATGAAGCACCATACATGCAGGATGTATGAAGCACCATATATGCAGGATGTATGAAGCACCATACATACAGGATGTATGAAGCACCATACATGCAGGATGTATGAAGCACCATACATACATGATGTATGAAGCACCATACGTACAGGATGTATGAAGCACCATACACACAGGATGCATGAAGCACCATACACACAGGATGTGAAGCACCATGCAGGATGTATGAAGCACCATACATGCAGGATGTATGAAGCACCATACACACAGGATGTATGAAGCACCATACACACAGGATGTATGAAGCACCATACACACAGAATGTATGAAGCACCATACATGCAGTATGTATGAAGCCCCATACATACAGGATGTATGAAGCACCATACTTACAGGATTTTTGAAGCACCATACACACAGGATGTATGAAGCACCATACACACAGGATGTGAAGCACCATGCAGGATGTATGAAGCACCATACATGCAGGATGTATGAAGCACCATACACACAGGATGTATGAAGCACCATACACACAGGATGTATGAAGCACCATACACGCAGAATGTATGAAGCACCATACATGCAGTATGTATGAAGCCCCATACATACAGGATGTATGAAGCACCATACATACAGGATGTATGAAGCACCATACATACAGGATGTATGAAGCACCATACATACAGGATGTATGAAGCACCATACTTACAGGATGTATGAAGCACCATACATACAGGATGTGTGAAGCACCATACATACAGGATGTATGAAGCACCATACATACAGTATGTATGAAGCACCATACATACAGGATGTATGAAGCCCCATACATACAGGATGTATGAAGCACCATACTTACAGGATGTATGAAGCACCATACATATAGGATGCATGAAGCACCATACATACAGGATGTATGAAGCATCATACAGGATATATGAAGCACTATACATACAGGATATATGAAGCACCATACATGCAGGATATATGAAGAACTGTACGTACAAGAAAAATGAAGCACCATACATACAGGATGTATGAAGCACCATACGTGCAGGATATATGAAGCACCATACATACAGGATATATGAAGCACCATACATACAGGATGTATGAAGCATCATACAGGATATATGAAGCACCATACATACAGGATATATGAAGCACCATACATGCAGGATATATGAAGAACTGTACGTACAAGAAAAATGAAGCACCATACATACAGGATGTATGAAGCACCATACGTACAGGATATATGAAGCACCATACATACAGGATATGTGAAGCACCATACATACAGGATGTATGAAGCATCATACATGCAGTATGTATTAAGCACCATACTTACAGGATGTATGAAGCACCATACGTACAGGATGTATGAAGCACCATACATTCAGTGTGATGCCTCTTACATAAGACAGATGACACGAGATATAATGTACCTGGAGAGTGTCCTGGGGGTCAACGCCCTGCAGTCTGGTCCATGACCAGACTTTGGGGTGATTCAGTGCCTGATCCACCAGTCTTTTACTTCTGACTGCAAGTAATCCAACATACGAACTATAGATTGTCAGGTACTGACTTCAGGTTTCTCTCCAGCTCTCTTGAAGTCATCGAGGGCACTAGAATATCCGAACACAGTGGAGTACTGTAATCACATGCCAATGACAGCTCAGTCATATTCCAACATATACGACAAAGCCATCAAACCATCAACTGGGAGATCTCCAACTCTCGCATATCTAAAATACTCCATTCTACACCAGAGCATTCCAAAGAGTTTCTCTGCTCCTCTTCATTTTCACCCATCCAATATCTGCCAGGTGTCCAGCAAGCCACCATATTAATGTACGTCTTGCTGTACTCCAGTACTAACACTCACTTGCTGCAGAGAGTCCCTCATTTATGTCGTAATGTACAAATCTCTTTTACAAGTGCTTCAGTTTCTAACCAAGTTGTTTCTCGCTTTCTTTAATCTAAGAATATATATAATTCTCTCTCTCTCTCTCTCTCTCTCTCTCTCTCTCTCTCTCTCTCTCTCTCTCTCTCTCTCTCTCTCTCTCTCTCTCTCTAGCTCTCTCTCTCTCTCTCTCTCTCTCTCTCTTTCTCATCATAAGAAAATCAGGTGTTGTAAGTTGACCACGAGGAGTAATTTCGTCCTTATATGTTTTTCTGTTGGTCCTTTATTTTTACAGTTCCTTGACTTCAGTAAGGCTTTCGATAGAGTTCCGCATCAGAGGCTATTGAGGAAACTTAAGGCACACGGAATAGGAGGAGAAATTTTTTTCCTGTGTAGAGGCATGGCTAACAAATACGCAGAAGAGAGTTTGCATAAATGGGGAGAAATCTGAATGGGGGCACGTCACAAGCGGTGTTCCTCAGGGGTCAGTGTTGGGCCCGTTGTTGTTCACAATTTACATAAACGACATGGATGAGGGAATAAATAGCGACATAAGCAAATTTGCTGATGACACCAAAATAGGCCGGCCAATTCTTTCTACTGAGGACACTAGAGCACTCCAGGATGATTTGAATAGACTGATTCAGTGGTCGAAGAAGTGGCAGATGCAGTTTAATATAGACAAATGCAAAGTTCTAAATGTTGGACAGGTAAATAACCATGCGACATATAAACTAAATAATGTAGATCTTAATACTACTGATTGCAAAAAGGATTTAGGAGTTCTGGTTAGCAGTAATCTAAAACCAAGACAGCAGTGCATTAGTGTTCGCAATAAAGCTAACAGAATCCTTGGCTTCATATCTAGAAGTAAAAATGATAGAAGTCCTCAGGTTGTTATTCAACTCTATATATCCTGGGTTAGACCTCATTTAGATTATGCTGCTCAGTTCTGGTCACCGTATTACAGAATGGATATAAATGCTCTGGAAAACGTACAGAGGAGGATGACAAAGATGATCCCATGTATCAGAAATCTTCCCTATGAGGATAGACTGAAGGCCCTGAATCTGCACTCTCTAGAAAGGCGTATAATTAGGGATGATATGATCGAGGTGTATAAATGGAAAACAGGAATAAATAAAAGGGATGTAAATAGCGTGCTGAAAATTTCCAGCCAAGACAGGACTCGCAGCAATGGTTTCAAGCTGGAAAAATTCAGATTCAGGAGGATATAGGAAAGCACTGGTTTGGTAACAGAGTTGTGGATGAGTGGAACAAACTCCCGAGTACAGTTATTCAGGCTAAAACGTTGTGTAGTTTTAAAAATAGGTTAGATAAATACATGAGTGGGTGTGGGTGGGTGTGAGTTGGACTTGACTAGTTTGTGCTACTAGGTCTAATGCCTTGCTCCTTCCTTAAGTGGAAGTGACCTGACTAGATGGGTCATAGGGCTAATCCGGGGGGGACATGAACCTGCTTCGCATGGGTCAGTAGGCCTGTTGCAGTGTTCCTTCTTTCTTATGTTCTTATGATACTTGATAATGTAAGAAATCACGAAAGTGCCTGGAATTTCACTACTTTTTCCACAGTGGTTGTTCTGCATATTGTGATATCACCTGTTTACTGTGAACGTATTGCATTATATATATATATATATATATATATATATATATATATATATATATATATATATATATATATATATATATATATATATATATAAATATATATATATATATATATATATATATATATATATATATATATATATATATATATATATATATATATATATATATATATATATATATATATATATATATATATATATATATATATATATATATATATATATATATGTCGTGCCGAATAGGCAGAACTTGCGATCTTGGCTTAAATAGCAATGCTCATCTTGCCATATAGGACAAGTGAAAATTTGTGTATGCAATAATTTCGCCAAAATCATTCTGAACCTAACGAAAAATATATATTTCACTGTGTTTGTTTAGTATATAGTATATATATATATATGTATATATATATATATATATATATATATATATATATATATATATATATATATATATATATATATATATAATCAAGATGTATATATTAATAACTTCATATAGCAAAATTTTCAACTTATAATATATACAATAAAAGGACACAAGTGCAACTAATGTGACATTTTATTGTTGCAACGTTTCGCTCTCCAGGACCGAAACGTTGCAACATTAAAATGTCACATTAATTGCACTTGTGTCCTTGTACTTTACACAATGTCAGTAATTCTAACAACATATATAAACCTATAATATAATAAATTTCCTGCCATATTATGCAAATCTTTGAGTCTGTGAGTAACAAGTTCCTCCTCCCAGGGTAACAAGCTCCTCCTCCCAGGGTAACAAGCTCCTCCTCCCAGGGTGGTGGGCAACACAGCCAGGGTAACAAGCTCCTCCTCCCAGGGTGGTGGGCAACACAGCCAGGGTAACAAGCTCCTCCTCCCAGGGTGGTGGGCAACACAGCCAGGGTAACAAGCTCCTCCTCCCAGGGTGGTGGGCAACACAGCCAGGGTAACAAGCTCCTCCTCCCAGGGTGGTGGGCAACACAGCCAGGGTAACAAGCTCCTCCTCCCAGGGTGGTGGGCAACACAGCCAGGGTAACAAGCTCCTCCTCCCAGGGTGGTGGGCAACACAGCCAGGGTAACAAGCTCCTCCTCCCAGGGTGGTGGGCAACACAGCCAGGGTAACAAGCTCCTCCTCCCAGGGTGGTGGGCAACACAGCCAGGGTAACAAGCTCCTCCTCCCAGGGTGGTGGGCAACACAGCCAGGGTAACAAGCTCCTCCTCCCAGGGTGGTGGGCAACACAGCCAGGGTAACAAGCTCCTCCTCCCAGGGTGGTGGGCAACACAGCCAGGGTAACAAGCTCCTCCTCCCAGGGTGGTGGGCAACACAGCCAGGGTAACAAGCTCCTCCTCCCAGGGTGGTGGGCAACACAGCCAGGGTAACAAGCTCCTCCTCCCAGGGTGGCGGGCAACACAGCCAGGGTAACAAGCTCCTCCTCCCAGGGTGGTGGGCAACACAGCCAGGGTAACAAGCTCCTCCTCCCAGGGTGGTGGGCAACACAGCCAGGGTAACAAGCTCCTCCTCCCAGGGTGGTGGGCAAACACAGCCAGGGTAACAAGCTCCTCCTCCCAGGGTGGTGGGCAACACAGCCAGGGTAACAAGCTCCTCCTCCCAGGGTGGTGGGCAACACAGCCAGGGTAACAAGCTCCTCCTCCCAGGGTGGTGGGCAACACAGCCAGGGTAACAAGCTCCTCCTCCCAGGGTAACAAGCTCCTCCTCCCAGGGTAACAAGCTCCTCCTCCCAGGGTAACAAGCTCCTCCTCCCAGGGTAACAAGCTCCTCCTCCCAGGGTAACAAGCTCCTCCTCCCAGGGTGGTGGGCAACACAGCCAGGGTAACAAGCTCCTCCTCCCAGGGTGGTGGGCAACACAGCCAGGGTAACAAGCTCCTCCTCCCAGGGTGGTGGGCAACACAGCCAGGGTAACAAGCTCCTCCTCCCAGGGTGGTGGGCAACACAGCCAGGGTAACAAGCTCCTCCTCCCAGGGTGGTGGGCAACACAGCCAGGGTAACAAGCTCCTCCTCCCAGGGTGGTGGGCAACACAGCCAGGGTAACAAGCTCCTCCTCCCAGGGTGGTGGGCAACACAGCCAGGGTAACAAGCTCCTCCTCCCAGGGTGGTGGGCAACACAGCCAGGGTAACAAGCTCCTCCTCCCAGGGTGGTGGGCAACACAGCCAGGGTAACAAGCTCCTCCTCCCAGGGTGGTGGGCAACACAGCCAGGGTAACAAGCTCCTCCTCCCAGGGTGGTGGGCAACACAGCCAGGGTAACAAGCTCCTCCTCCCAGGGTGGTGGGCAACACAGCCAGGGTAACAAGCTCCTCCTCCCAGGGTGGTGGGCAACACAGCCAGGGTAACAAGCTCCTCCTCCCAGGGTGGTGGGCAACACAGCCAGGGTAACAAGCTCCTCCTCCCAGGGTGGTGGGCAACACAGCCAGGGTAACAAGCTCCTCCTCCCAGGGTGGTGGGCAACACAGCCAGGGTAACAAGCTCCTCCTCCCAGGGTGGTGGGCAACACAGCCAGGGTAACAAGCTCCTCCTCCCAGGGTGGTGGGCAACACAGCCAGGGTAACAAGCTCCTCCTCCCAGGGTGGTGGGCAACACAGCCAGGGTAACAAGCTCCTCCTCCCAGGGTGGTGGGCAACACAGCCAGGGTAACAAGCTCCTCCTCCCAGGGTGGTGGGCAACACAGCCAGGGTAACAAGCTCCTCCTCCCAGGGTGGTGGGCAACACAGCCAGGGTAACAAGCTCCTCCTCCCAGGGTGGTGGGCAACACAGCCAGGGTAACAAGCTCCTCCTCCCAGGGTGGTGGGCAACACAGCCAGGGTAACAAGCTCCTCCTCCCAGGGTGGTGGGCAACACAGCCAGGGTAACAAGCTCCTCCTCCCAGGGTGGTGGGCAACACAGCCAGGGTAACAAGCTCCTCCTCCCAGGGTGGTGGGCAACACAGCCAGGGTAACAAGCTCCTCCTCCCAGGGTGGTGGGCAACACAGCCAGGGTAACAAGCTCCTCCTCCCAGGGTGGTGGGCAACACAGCCAGGGTAACAAGCTCCTCCTCCCAGGGTGGTGGGCAACACAGCCAGGGTAACAAGCTCCTCCTCCCAGGGTGGTGGGCAACACAGCCAGGGTAACAAGCTCCTCCTCCCAGGGTGGTGGGCAACACAGCCAGGGTAACAAGCTCCTCCTCCCAGGGTGGTGGGCAACACAGCCAGGGTAACAAGTCCCAGGGTGGTGGGCAACACAGCCTCAAGCTCCTCCTCCCAGGGTGGTGGGGCAACACAGCCAGGGTAACAAGCTCCTCCTCCCAGGGTGGTGGGCAACACAGCCAGGGTAACAAGCTCCTCCTCCCAGGGTGGTGGGCAACACAGCCAGGGTAACAAGCTCCTCCTCCCAGGGTGGTGGGCAACACAGCCAGGGTAACAAGCTCCTCCTCCCAGGGTGGTGGGCAACACAGCCAGGGTAACAAGCTCCTCCTCCCAGGGTGGTGGGCAACACAGCCAGGGTAACAAGCTCCTCCTCCCAGGGTGGTGGGCAACACAGCCAGGGTAACAAGCTCCTCCTCCCAGGGTGGTGGGCAACACAGCCAGGGTAACAAGCTCCTCCTCCCAGGGTGGTGGGCAACACAGCCAGGGTAACAAGCTCCTCCTCCCAGGGTGGTGGGCAACACAGCCAGGGTAACAAGCTCCTCCTCCCAGGGTGGTGGGCAACACAGCCAGGGTAACAAGCTCCTCCTCCCAGGGTGGTGGGCAACACAGCCAGGGTAACAAGCTCCTCCTCCCAGGGTGGTGGGCAACACAGCCATGGTAACAAGCTCCTCCTCCCAGGGTGGTGGGCAACACAGCCAGGCAACACAGCCAGGGTAAGAAGCTCCTCCTCCCAGGGTGGTGGGCAACACAGCCAGGGTAACAAGCTCCTCCTCCCAGGGTGGTGGGCAACACAGCCAGGGTAACAAGCTCCTCCTCCCAGGGTGGTGGGCAACACAGCCAGGGTAACAAGCTCCTCCTCCCAGGGTGGTGGGCAACACAGCCAGGGTAACAAGCTCCTCCTCCCAGGGTGGTGGGCAACACAGCCAGGGTAACAAGCTCCTCCTCCCAGGGTGGTGGGCAACACAGCCAGGGTAACAAGCTCCTCCTCCCAGGGTGGTGGGCAACACAGCCAGGGTAACAAGCTCCTCCTCCCAGGGTGGTGGGCAACACAGCCAGGGTAACAAGCTCCTCCTCCCAGGGTGGTGGGCAACACAGCCAGGGTAACAAGCTCCTCCTCCCAGGGTGGTGGGCAACACAGCCAGGGTAACAAGCTCCTCCTCCCAGGGTGGTGGGCAACACAGCCAGGGTAACAAGCTCCTCCTCCCAGGGTGGTGGGCAACACAGCCAGGGTAACAAGCTCCTCCTCCCAGGGTGGTGGGCAACACAGCCAGGGTAACAAGCTCCTCCTCCCAGGGTGGTGGGCAACACAGCCAGGGTAACAAGCTCCTCCTCCCAGGGTGGTGGGCAACACAGCCAGGGTAACAAGCTCCTCCTCCCAGGGTGGTGGGCAACACAGCCAGGGTAACAAGCTCCTCCTCCCAGGGTGGTGGGCAACACAGCCAGGGTAACAAGCTCCTCCTCCCAGGGTGGTGGGCAACACAGCCAGGGTAACAAGCTCCTCCTCCCAGGGTGGTGGGCAACACAGCCAGGGTAACAAGCTCCTCCTCCCAGGGTGGTGGGCAACACAGCCAGGGTAACAAGCTCCTCCTCCCAGGGTGGTGGGCAACACAGCCAGGGTAACAAGCTCCTCCTCCCAGGGTGGTGGGCAACACAGCCAGGGTAACAAGCTCCTCCTCCCAGGGTGGTGGGCAACACAGCCAGGGTAACAAGCTCCTCCTCCCAGGGTGGTGGGCAACACAGCCAGGGTAACAAGCTCCTCCTCCCAGGGTGGTGGGCAACACAGCCAGGGTAACAAGCTCCTCCTCCCAGGGTGGTGGGCAACACAGCCAGGGTAACAAGCTCCTCCTCCCAGGGTGGTGGGCAACACAGCCAGGGTAACAAGCTCCTCCTCCCAGGGTGGTGGGCAACACAGCCAGGGTAACAAGCTCCTCCTCCCAGGGTGGTGGGCAACACAGCCAGGGTAACAAGCTCCTCCTCCCAGGGTGGTGGGCAACACAGCCAGGGTAACAAGCTCCTCCTCCCAGGGTGGTGGGCAACACAGCCAGGGTAACAAGCTCCTCCTCCCAGGGTGGTGGGCAACACAGCCAGGGTAACAAGCTCCTCCTCCCAGGGTGGTGGGCAACACAGCCAGGGTAACAAGCTCCTCCTCCCAGGGTGGTGGGCAACACAGCCAGGGTAACAAGCTCCTCCTCCCAGGGTGGTGGGCAACACAGCCAGGGTAACAAGCTCCTCCTCCCAGGGTGGTGGGCAACACAGCCAGGGTAACAACAGCCAGGGTAACAAGCTCCTCCTCCCAGGGTGGTGGGCAACACAGCCAGGGTAACAAGCTCCTCCTCCCAGGGTGGTGGGCAACACAGCCAGGGTAACAAGCTCCTCCTCCCAGGGTGGTGGGCAACACAGCCAGGGTAACAAGCTCCTCCTCCCAGGGTGGTGGGCAACACAGCCAGGGTAACAAGCTCCTCCTCCCAGGGTGGTGGGCAACACAGCCAGGGTAACAAGCTCCTCCTCCCAGGGTGGTGGGCAACACAGCCAGGGTAACAAGCTCCTCCTCCCAGGGTGGTGGGCAACACAGCCAGGGTAACAAGCTCCTCCTCCCAGGGTGGTGGGCAACACAGCCAGGGTAACAAGCTCCTCCTCCCAGGGTGGTGGGCAACACAGCCAGGGTAACAAGCTCCTCCTCCCAGGGTGGTGGGCAACACAGCCAGGGTAACAAGCTCCTCCTCCCAGGGTGGTGGGCAACACAGCCAGGGTAACAAGCTCCTCCTCCCAGGGTGGTGGGCAACACAGCCAGGGTAACAAGCTCCTCCTCCCAGGGTGGTGGGCAACACAGCCAGGGTAACAAGCTCCTCCTCCCAGGGTGGTGGGCAACACAGCCAGGGTAACAAGCTCCTCCTCCCAGGGTGGTGGGCAACACAGCCAGGGTAACAAGCTCCTCCTCCCAGGGTGGTGGGCAACACAGCCAGGGTAACAAGCTCCTCCTCCCAGGGTGGTGGGCAACACAGCCAGGGTAACAAGCTCCTCCTCCCAGGGTGGTGGGCAACACAGCCAGGGTAACAAGCTCCTCCTCCCAGGGTGGTGGGCAACACAGCCAGGGTAACAAGCTCCTCCTCCCAGGGTGGTGGGCAACACAGCCAGGGTAACAAGCTCCTCCTCCCAGGGTGGTGGGCAACACAGCCAGGGTAACAAGCTCCTCCTCCCAGGGTGGTGGGCAACACAGCCAGGGTAACAAGCTCCTCCTCCCAGGGTGGTGGGCAACACAGCCAGGGTAACAAGCTCCTCCTCCCAGGGTGGTGGGCAACACAGCCAGGGTAACAAGCTCCTCCTCCCAGGGTGGTGGGCAACACAGCCAGGGTAACAAGCTCCTCCTCCCAGGGTGGTGGGCAACACAGCCAGGGTAACAAGCTCCTCCTCCCAGGGTGGTGGGCAACACAGCCAGGGTAACAAGCTCCTCCTCCCAGGGTGGTGGGCAACACAGCCAGGGTAACAAGCTCCTCCTCCCAGGGTGGTGGGCAACACAGCCAGGGTAACAAGCTCCTCCTCCCAGGGTGGTGGGCAACACAGCCAGGGTAACAAGCTCCTCCTCCCAGGGTGGTGGGCAACACAGCTAGGGTAACAAGCTCCTCCTCCCAGGGTGGTGGGCAACACAGCTAGGGTAACAAGCTCCTCCTCCCAGGGTGGTGGGCAACACAGCCAGGGTAACAAGCTCCTCCTCCCAGGGTGGTGGGCAACACAGCCAGGGTAACAAGCTCCTCCTCCCAGGGTGGTGGGCAACACAGCCAGGGTAACAAGCTCCTCCTCCCAGGGTGGTGGGCAACACAGCCAGGGTAACAAGCTCCTCCTCCCAGGGTGGTGGGCAACACAGCCAGGGTAACAAGCTCCTCCTCCCAGGGTGGTGGGCAACACAGCCAGGGTAACAAGCTCCTCCTCCCAGGGTGGTGGGCAACACAGCCAGGGTAACAAGCTCCTCCTCCCAGGGTGGTGGGCAACACAGCCAGGGTAACAAGCTCCTCCTCCCAGGGTGGTGGGCAACACAGCCAGGGTAACAAGCTCCTCCTCCCAGGGTGGTGGGCAACACAGCCAGGGTAACAAGCTCCTCCTCCCAGGGTGGTGGGCAACACAGCCAGGGTAACAAGCTCCTCCTCCCAGGGTGGTGGGCAACACAGCTAGGGTAACAAGCTCCTCCTCCCAGGGTGGTGGGCAACACAGCTAGGGTAACAAGCTCCTCCTCCCAGGGTGGTGGGCAACACAGCCAGGGTAACAAGCTCCTCCTCCCAGGGTGGTGGGCAACACAGCCAGGGTAACAAGCTCCTCCTCCCAGGGTGGTGGGCAACACAGCCAGGGTAACAAGCTCCTCCTCCCAGGGTGGTGGGCAACACAGCCAGGGTAACAAGCTCCTCCTCCCAGGGTGGTGGGCAACACAGCCAGGGTAACAAGCTCCTCCTCCCAGGGTGGTGGGCAACACAGCCAGGGTAACAAGCTCCTCCTCCCAGGGCTCCTCCTGGTGGGCAACACAGCCAGGGTAACAAGCTCCTCCTCCCAGGGTGGTGGGCAACACAGCCAGGGTAACAAGCTCCTCCTCCCAGGGTGGTGGGCAACACAGCCAGGGTAACAAGCTCCTCCTCCCAGGGTGGTGGGCAACACAGCTAGGGTAACAAGCTCCTCCTCCCAGGGTGGTGGGCAACACAGCTAGGGTAACAAGCTCCTCCTCCCAGGGTGGTGGGCAACACAGCCAGGGTAACAAGCTCCTCCTCCCAGGGTGGTGGGCAACACAGCTGGGCAACACAGCCAGGGTAACTAGCTCCTCCTCCCAGGGTGGTGGGCAACACAGCCAGGGTAAAGCTCCTCCTCCCAGGGTGGTGGGCAACACAGCCAGGGTAACAAGCTCCTCCTCCCAGGGTGGTGGGCAACACAGCCAGGGTAACAAGCTCCTCCTCCCAGGGTGGTGGGCAACACAGCCAGGGTAACAAGCTCCTCCTCCCAGGGTGGTGGGCAACACAGCCAGGGTAACAAGCTCCTCCTCCCAGGGTGGTGGGCAACACAGCCAGGGTAACAAGCTCCTCCTCCCAGGGTGGTGGGCAACACAGCCAGGGTAACAAGCTCCTCCTCCCAGGGTGGTGGGCAACACAGCCAGGGTAACAAGCTCCTCCTCCCAGGGTGGTGGGCAACACAGCCAGGGTAACAAGCTCCTCCTCCCAGGGTGGTGGGCAACACAGCCAGGGTAACAAGCTCCTCCTCCCAGGGTGGTGGGCAACACAGCTAGGGTAACAAGCTCCTCCTCCCAGGGTGGTGGGGCAACACAGCCAGGGTAACAAGCTCCTCCTCCCAGGGTGGTGGGCAACACAGCCAGGGTAACAAGCTCCTCCTCCCAGGGTGGTGGGCAACACAGCCAGGGTAACAAGCTCCTCCTCCCAGGGTGGTGGGCAACACAGCCAGGGTAACAAGCTCCTCCTCCCAGGGTGGTGGGCAACACAGCCAGGGTAACAAGCTCCTCCTCCCAGGGTGGTGGGCAACACAGCCAGGGTAACAAGCTCCTCCTCCCAGGGTGGTGGGCAACACAGCCAGGGTAACAAGCTCCTCCTCCCAGGGTGGTGGGCAACACAGCCAGGGTAACAAGCTCCTCCTCCCAGGGTGGTGGGCAACACAGCCAGGGTAACAAGCTCCTCCTCCCAGGGTGGTGGGCAACACAGCTAGGGTAACAAGCTCCTCCTCCCAGGGTGGTGGGCAACACAGCTAGGGTAACAAGCTCCTCCTCCCAGGGTGGTGGGCAACACAGCTAGGGTAACAAGCTCCTCCTCCCAGGGTGGTGGGCAACACAGCCAGGGTAACAAGCTCCTCCTCCCAGGGTGGTGGGCAACACAGCCAGGGTAACAAGCTCCTCCTCCCAGGGTGGTGGGCAACACAGCCAGGGTAACAAGCTCCTCCTCCCAGGGTGGTGGGCAACACAGCCAGGGTAACAAGCTCCTCCTCCCAGGGTGGTGGGCAACACAGCCAGGGTAACAAGCTCCTCCTCCCAGGGTGGTGGGCAACACAGCCAGGGTAACAAGCTCCTCCTCCCAGGGTGGTGGGCAACACAGCCAGGGTAACAAGCTCCTCCTCCCAGGGTGGTGGGCAACACAGCCAGGGTAACAAGCTCCTCCTCCCAGGGTGGTGGGCAACACAGCAACACAGCAACACAGCCAGGGTAACAAGCTCCTCCTCCCAGGGTGGTGGGCAACACAGCCAGGGTAACAAGCTCCTCCTCCCAGGGTGGTGGGCAACACAGCCAGGGTAACAAGCTCCTCCTCCCAGGGTGGTGGGCAACACAGCCAGGGTAACAAGCTCCTCCTCCCAGGGTGGTGGGCAACAACACAGCCAGGGTAACACAGCTCCTCCTCCCAGGGTGGTGGGCAACACAGCCAGGGTAACAAGCTCCTCCTCCCAGGGTGGTGGGCAACACAGCCAGGGTAACAAGCTCCTCCTCCCAGGGTGGTGGGCAACACAGCCAGGGTAACAAGCTCCTCCTCCCAGGGTGGTGGGCAACACAGCCAGGGTAACAAGCTCCTCCTCCCAGGGTGGTGGGCAACACAGCCAGGGTAGCAAGCTCCTCCTCCCAGGGTGGTGGGCAACACAGCCAGGGTAACAAGCTCCTCCTCCCAGGGTGGTGGGCAACACAGCCAGGGTAACAAGCTCCTCCTCCCAGGGTGGTGGGCAACACAGCCAGGGTAACAAGCTCCTCCTCCAAGGGTGGTGGGCAACACAGCCTAGGGTAACAAGCTCCTCCTCCCAGGGTGGTGGGCAACACAGCTAGGGTAACAAGCTCCTCCTCCCAGGGTGGTGGGCAACACAGCTAGGGTAACAAGCTCCTCCTCCCAGGGCGGTGGGCAACACAGCCAGGGTAACAAGCTCCTCCTCCCAGGGTGGTGGGCAACACAACTCTGAGTTACTTAAAATTAGCGCAGTGAGTCGCCGCTGCTTTAGCTCTCAGAGTTATCAATTTTCCAAGCGTAAACAATGAAGAATTTTTTTCGGCTGCCTATGAAGTGTTGCAGTCACGTTGGACTCTACCCACAAGGGAATTTATATCTTATTGCGCAGTTATTTAAACAATAAGAAATGTTTACACTTGTTTGAGAAAGGTGACAAATAATATAATGCTGCCATATATATACTTTGCGTAAGAATTTTAACACCACTGTGGTATACTTTATTAATTTATCATAATGGTATAATTACCGACAATATGTTAAGTAAACTGACACAAGTGCAACTAATGCGACATTTTATTGTGGCAACGTTTCGCTCTCTATGCTTCACAAAGCTCCGGGAAACGTTGCCACAATAATACATGTCACATAAGTTGCACACGTGTCCTTTAACTTAATATGTATCATATTTTTTTAAGCGGAGCTTTAGAGTATATATGACCCGATTTGGTTATTTTTTTCGTGTTCTAATCTGTTTCTCTCTTGGTTCCAGGGTTTTTGCAAGTCTACAAGGGAAGCATCACTGAATCATCATCTGATTTCACTTTGAATTCTGCTTCTTCTATATCCGTTATTCCATCAGATACCTTTCTTGCTTCCTCTGTATCTAGTTGGAAACATTGTAGTGTTTCTCGTAAGCTTCCTGTTATCTTCCTTCTGAAAAGAGATATCCACCTTCCAAATTTCTGAGTAGGAGTGACTGGTTACTTAGTGAACGTGATCTGTTGAACCACTGTTCCCCTAACCCACTCTGCCCACTCTGGTGGCAGAGAGGGTGGTAAATATTGAGTTTAAGGACTTTTTTGAGCTTATCGAGAGTTTATTACGTAATTTTCCCTTTATTAAACTACTTGTACAATGGACACATATATTTTGGGTCTATAGGTTAGTAGTAGATTTTATCTTTGGTAACGAAACTTAACTTATCCAACTCAACCTAACTTAACCTAACCTAACCTATAGTAGAAGTTAATTTCATTTGCTTACCAAAAAAAAAAGTTTACCCAACAGGCCCAAAAACATACCTGTCTACATTATATATTAGAATTTAAATAATAAAAATATAAGTCCCTAAACTCATGAGCAGATTCTCTCTCACACAAGCCTCTAGAAGCATGACAAACTTGATGAATTAGCTGACCAAACATTAAATAAAGAGAATGTTGAGTATAACCTTGGGTTTTGAAGCAGAAGTTTACGAAGCATTGTCAGAAAGGAACTAGCAAACAAGCTTGAAGAAAGTAGAACAGTACAGATAGGAACTAGCAGACCCATTATCCATAACAATGAAATGTGTCAAGTTAAACATATTTATAGAGAAAGTAACAAGGTCAGTTGATTGGAAAATGCTCTCACTGCTAAGCTAAGACTAGGCTATAAGTATCTCTGGCAGTAAGGTTTGTATGAAGATGTGAATGATGTAAAATGCAGTGTGTGTGGACAGAGATAGGGCCATACACTGATGTGTGGACAGACAGGGCCATATACTGGTGTGGTGACAGACAGGGCCATACACTGATGTGTGGGCAGACAGGGCCATATACTGGTGTGGTGACAGACAGGGTCATACACTGATGTGTGGACAGACAGGGCCATATACTGGTGTGGTGACAGACAGGGCCATACACTGATGTCTGGACAGACAGGGCCATATACTGGTGTGGTGACAGACAGGGCCATACACTGATGTGTGGACAGACAGGGCCATATACTGGTGTGGTGACAGACAGGGCCATACACTGGTGTGTGGACAGACAGGGCCACACACTGGTGTACAGACAGATAGGACCATACACTGGTGTGAGGACAGACAGGACCACACACTGGTGTGCAGACAGACAGGACCATACACTGGTGTGCAGACAGACAGGACCACACACTGGTGTGCAGACAGATAGGGCCATACACTGGTGTGAGGACAGACAGGACCACACACTGGTGTGCAGACAGATAGGGCCATACACTGGTGTGAGGACAGACAGGACCACACACTGGTGTGCAGACAGATAGGGCCATACACTGGTGTGAGGACAGACAGGACCACACACTGGTGTGCAGACAGATAGGGCCATACACTGGTGTGAGGACAGACAGGACCACACACTGGTGTGCAGACAGACAGGGCCATACACTGAAACATACGTTATAACACCTTAATATCCAACCTGTCAGACACACCTCCACACAAACCTTACAGGCTGTGGCAAACACATCTCATTGTTAATAATATCTAAAATCTCGAAGCTGTATCCACATTTTGTATCGATTAAATGAACAAACTATCTTTATAAAGATTGTAACCAAGTTATGACCAATAATTTTTTGTTTTTATTGTTTGAGTGGTAATAAGAAATCATTTTTTTTGAGACTGTATTCCTTTCTGTACTGTAAACAACAATTATATGGAAAAAAAATGTAAAAGGAAAAATAACTAATACTTCTTCCTAGTGATGCATTGTAACAGCGATCATTTGGGTCTGAGAGACCCATTGTCACCTCTGTAATGGTGTTTTTTGCACTGCAGTTCACAGGATGAGCTGCCGGCGCATAATAAACTAGCGACACAACTGTACAATAAACTAGCCGCTCAGGCAACACAACTGCACAATAAACTAGCAGCTCAGGCGACACAACTGCACAATAAACTAGCAGCTCAGGCGACACAACTGCACAATAAACTAGCAGCTCAGGCAACACAACTGCACAATAAACTAGCAGCTCAGGCGACACAACTGCACAATAAACTAGCAGCTCAGGCGACACAACTGCACAATAAACTAGCAGCTCAGGCAACACAACTGCACAATAAACTAGCAGCTCAGGCAACACAACTGCACAATAAACTAGCAGCTCAGGCGACACAACTGCACAATAAACTAGCAGCTCAGGCGACACAACTGCACAATAAACTAGCAGCTCAGGCAACACAACTGCACAATAAACTAGCCGCTCAGGCAACACAACTGCACAATAAACTAGCAGCTCAGGCGACACAACTGCACAATAAACTAGCAGCTCAGGCAACACAACTGCACAATAAACTAGCCGCTCAGGCAACACAACTGCACAATAAACTAGCAGCTCAGGCGACACAACTGCACAATAAACTAGCAGCTCAGGCGACACAACTGCACAATAAACTAGCAGCTCAGGCAACACAACTGCACAATAAACTAGCAGCTCAGGCAACACAACTGCACAATAAACTAGCAGCTCAGGCGACACAACTGCACAATAAACTAGCAGCTCAGGCAACACAACTGCACAATAAACTAGCAGCTCAGGCAACACAACTGCACAATAAACTAGCAGCTCAGGCGACACAACTGCACAATAAACTAGCAGCTCAGGCAACACAACTGCACAATAAACTAGCCGCTCAGGCAACACAACTGCACAATAAACTAGCAGCTCAGGCGACACAACTGCACAATAAACTAGCAGCTCAGGCGACACAACTGCACAATAAACTAGCAGCTCAGGCAACACAACTGCACAATAAACTAGCAGCTCAGGCAACACAACTGCACAATAAACTAGCAGCTCAGGCGACACAACTGCACAATAAACTAGCAGCTCAGGCGACACAACTGCACAATAAACTAGCAGCTCAGGCAACACAACTGCACAATAAACTAGCAGCTCAGGCAACACAACTGCACAATAAACTAGCAGCTCAGGGAACACAACTGCACAATAAACTAGCAGCTCAGGCGACACAACTGCACAATCAACTAGCAGCTCAGGCGACACAACTGCACAATCAACTAGCAGCTCAGGCAACACAACTGCACAATAAACTAGCAGCTCATGCGACACAACTGCACAATAAACTAGCAGCTCAGGCAACACAACTGCACAATAAACTAGCAGCTCAGGCGACACAACTGCACAATAAACTAGCAGCTCAGGCGACGCAACTGCACAATAAACTAGCAGCTCAGGCAACACAACTGCACAATAAACTAGCAGCTCAGGCGACACAACTGCACAATCAACTAGCAGCTCATGCGACACAACTGCACAATAAACTAGCAGCTCAGGCAACACAACTGCACAATAAACTAGCAGCTCAGGCGACGCAACTGCACAATAAACTAGCAGTTCAGGCGACACAACTGCACAATAAACTAGCAGCTCAGGCAACACAACTGCACAATAAACTAGCAGTTCAGGCGACACAACTGCACAATAAACTAGCAGCTCAGGCAACACAACTGCACAATAAACTAGCAGTTCAGGCGACACAACTGCACAATAAACTAGCAGCTCAGGCAACACAACTGCACAATAAACTAGCAGCTCAGGCAACACAACTGCACAATAAACTAGCAGTTCAGGCGACACAACTGCACAATAAACTAGCAGCTCAGGCAACACAACTGCACAATAAACTAGCAGCTCAGGCGACACAACTGCACAATAAACTAGCAGCTCAGGCGACACAACTGCACAATAAACTAGCAGCTCAGGCAACACAACTGCACAATAAACTAGCAGTTCAGGCGACACAACTGCACAATAAACTAGCAGCTCAGGCAACACAACTGCACAATAAACTAGCAGCTCAGGCAACACAACTGCACAATAAACTAGCAGTTCAGGCGACACAACTGCACAATAAACTAGCAGCTCAGGCAACACAACTGCACAATAAACTAGCAGTTCAGGCGACACAACTGCACAATAAACTAGCAGTTCAGGCGACACAACTGCACAATAAACTAGCCGCTTCAGCGACAAAATCCAAACCAATAGATATTCCCTCTCGAGGATCAAATAACTGAAACATTCAGGGGTCTTGAGTTAAACTCCCCTTGTGGGAGAACCATCACAGCAGTTGACCCATCGCTAACACCTGCCGCACCACGCAAGACACCTGTCATTCACCTACACGTGACGCCTAAAAATATCCCTCCTCCTCCTGTTCACAAGGTCAGGCAAGCCAAGACGGCCCAGGATGACGTCCGGAGGAAGCGAGGACAGCTTAATGGCGCGTCTTCGGGAGTGCAACACGAGCAGTGCTCCATGCACGGCCGACCATCCGTTTAATAATTGACGTTTCGAAGAGGGTCATAAATCATAGCCCTCTCTCCCCCCTCCGCCAAGCTCTAGCACAGGTCTCCGGTATAATGTTTTCCCATGAGTGGTTCGTCTGCCTTCCTATGGCTTGACTTACAGCAGATGAGGGTGCCATGTATATCTTCCTAGGTGATACTTGATGACACTTTTATGACAGAGGATGAAGTGTCCTTAGGCGCTACTCTATCATGTCTCATGCTCCGTGCTACTTAAATTATTATTATTAGCCTATATTGATGAGGCATCAAAATACAAAAAAATGTGGTTTAAACAAATTTTAACTTAGTTTCTAAATCTCGTGAAATTACGTTATTATGGATAACATTATGGTCCCTGATTTTTGTGCTACAGATTATATAGGCCTAAGGACCATCCACCTAAAGTAGACAAGGATAACCTGGCTGGTTAGGTTAAATAGATTCGTCAGGAAACAGGACAAGTGTTGCCTGACGCGGGTCTCAGTCACATGATGATCCGCCACTGGAGCTTTTGGTCATCTGACCGAGGCCTTCCGCTGGCACACCAGTCCACCCGTTTTAAAATACTACTGGGCAGGCGGTGCAAAATACCCCCAATGAAAAGTAGGGGCGCCATTGGTACACTAAAACACCATAAGTGCCCGGGGCCCAAGACTGTTCAACAGCCTCCCACCATACATAAGGGGAATTACCAATAGGTCTTTGGTTGTGTTCAAGAAGGAGCTGGACAGATACTTTAAGTCGGTGCCGGATCAGCCAGGCTGTGGTCTGTACGTTGGAGTACGTGGGGCCAGCAGTAAGAACCTGATTGATCAGGCCCTAATCCACCGGGAAGCCTGGTCGTGGACCGGGCCGCGGGAGCGGTGGCCCCTGGAATACCCTCCAGGTAGACAAGTATAACCTAGCCAGGGATCATAGTGAGAGACCGAGCGGGTCATAGAGATGGTTGACAATATTATTATTATCATAATCATGGAGACCGCTAAACCCGTAGGATTATACAGCGCATGTGGGGGGGGGAGGATGGAAGGTATTCAGGCACAATTCAGGGAACCGGAGCACAGATCCAATTCCCTAGATCAAGAGCCCCTCACCAGCGTCAAGGAACCTCCCTTGAGGAAGGTTGGCTATATTACTTTTACTGAAACATTGTGGAAGCTGCTCAAGGCACGTATATTCTTAACAGAGAAACTGAATCAACCTTAAATGAACTGAATGAACCTTAAATGAATTGAATGAACCTTAAATGAACTGAATGAACCTTAAATGAACTGAATGAACCTTAAATGAATTGAATGAACCTTAAATGAATTGAATGAACCTTAAATGAATTGAATGAACCTTAAATGAATTGAATGAACCTTAAATGAACTGAATGAACCTTAAATGAATTGAATCAACCTTAAATGAATTGAATGAACCTTAAATGAATTGAATCAACCTTAAATGAATTGAATCAACCTTAAATGAATTGAATGAACCTTAAATGAATTGAATGAACCTTAAATGAATTGAATGAACCTTAAATGAACTGAATGAACCTTAAATGAATTGAATGAACCTTAAATGAACTGAATGAACCTTAAATGAATTGAATGAACCTTAAATGAATTGAATGAACCTTAAATGAATTGAATGAACCTTAAATGAATTGAATGAACCTTAAATGAATTGAATGAACCTTAAATGAATTGAATGAACCTTAAATGAATTGAATGAACCTTAAATGAATTGAATGAACCTTAAATGAATTGAATAAACCTTAAATGAATTGAATGAACCTTAAATGAATTTAATGAACCTTAAATGAATTGAATGAACCTTAAATGAATTGAATGAACCTTAAATGAATTGAATGAACCTTAAATGAATAAATGTTAGATTAAAACATTTCTTCGGTGTACAACAAGGCATTTACTGGCGAATTAAAAGAGAAGAGGTACACTTTACGGACCAAAATATTCAATTTTTGAGGGAAATAAAACAAATTAGTAAGAAAAGCCAAAAAACAACATAAAATTAAAGTTGTGAAGAGATCAATGACGTCCAAGGACTTTTTTTTTCAGGTATGTAGGAATGAGATAATGGGAAAAGACTGACCCACTACAATGTAACTCAGTTCAGCTTATTTTTAGTGACGAAGAAATATATACTATTGTCAACAATTATTTCCTCTGATTTTACACAAGAGGATACAAAAGAAATCCCAGAAATCAACAGGTATAAAGGTCAGAACGATAACAAGATCAAAGTCATTTGTGACACCACTCTCAGACTACTCGAGAGATTGAAAGTAAACAAATCACCGGCCCTGATGAGCTGTTCTCAAGGGTAGTAAAGGAATATCAGGAGGAACTTAGCAACCCATTAGCTAATTTCATCAGTTAATCACTACTGTACCGGATATGTGGAGAAATGGTAAATGTGATATATATTTACAAAGTGGACGATGGGTCTGCAACTTCAAATTATACAGCCTAACCTCACTTGTGGAAAATTTGAAGGAATCAGCATTTGTGACTGTAAGCTGAATGTCCTGTTTTAGATTCGCCGGTATAATCGCCCGGCCCGGGCCTTTTCCAAGAGGTGGCCCGGCCTTGGCCCCCTGTCGAGGGAGTGTCTCAGACCAATGTCTGTCATGGGAGGAGGCACCTTGGGCTGACACAAACGCCGCCCACACTGGGCTTGAAGGGTGTGGCAGCTGCATAGCAGCAGACGATGTCAGGAGGCGCAAAGGCAGCAAACACGCAGGATCCTTTTGGAGTCACCCCAGCTTTGGGCATTAAGCCCGAGCACTGGGGAAGCTCAAGAATGCTTCTTGCTGTGTGTGTTGCTGCTGCTACTGCTACACTTGTGCGTTGCACTCTTGTGTAAGCTGAAGGCAGATTGAAAGATAAAATTTGATCAATGACCTACAGCACGATTTCACAGATGGGAGGGAGGGGGAGTCCTGCTTTACAAATTATTTTCTTCCGTAGAGTATTTGCGGCGGTAGACTATGATAAAGAATACGACATTGTGTACGTGGACTTCAGCAAGGTTTTGATAAAGAAAGCTTCCGCTCACGATAAAGAAGATTCTCTCGCCTGGTACGGTGCATGGCTGGCCGAAAGGATATATGCACACTTCTAAATACTAAATACTAAATACTAAATACTGAACACATCGACTCCAGGCTGAGGGACTGATTACCTCACACTCCTCCTCTCCTTACGCCTTCCTCTTTGTATTGGACTGATGAAGCCACTGTGTGGCGAAACGTTTCCTGAATAAAGATTCCCATATGCTGCATAAGTGTCTCAATCTTCAACTTTATTTATAGGCTGTTTTGGTCACTGGGAGCGTTGTGAGGACACATATAAGGAGGGTAAGAACGCATATAAAGTGAGCAGGTGAGGTGAAAGGGCTGGACCCGGGGATATCAATATCAACAATTTCTGACAAGGACACTAGGATGATCTAGCCTATCTTCTGTTAAGCCTAAATTAATACACGCAGAGTATATACACTGAGAAGCGTGTTATCTCTCAGCGTATATATGCTGAGAGAAAATTTTAACCCTCGCTTTAGGGATTAAAATATTCTTGTGCACTAAATAAGCCTTAAACCCCATTAACCAACCAGTTAATAATGAAAAAAGACAGCTGCAGTACACAGGGATGATTTATTGACAGTGTTACGCCCACACAGTGTGGGCTTTAAGTCACGATCGGGTCTTTCGTCGCGCCGATATTGTATTGTTTCTCTCTTTAGTTAATATTCTTATGAGACTTATGATATATATTAACATGTGATAACTGAACTGTTATTAACGTGTATATATATATATATATATATATATATATATATATATATATATATATATATATATATATATATATATATATAGATATATATATATATATATATAAATATATATATATATATATATATATACTTATATATATAAATATATATATATATATATTTATATATATTAATAAACAAAATACATTTACAGAAAAAAACATAAACATGAATACAATGGCACAATGTATCAATGTATATATATGTATATATATATGTATATATATATATACACACACACACACAAGCAATATACTTCAAGATACTATTGCAAGTAGTGTACAATAATAGTATGCAAGCCACAGGTAAGAGTAAGTCAGGCGACATTTGTAAGTAAACACACAGGTCATGTTACTGATACCTAGTCCAGTGTCCTGTGTGGTACTGGTGTGTGATGGTAGGTGTGGAGGTACAGTGTGTCGCACTTGTGTGTGTGATGGTAGGTGTGGAGGTACAGTGTGTCGCACTTGTGTGTGTGTGTGTGTGATGGTAGGTGTGGAGGTACAGTGTGTCGCACTTGTGTGTGTGTGTGTGTAGATTTGACCATGTGTCCAGTAGAGTGAGGTCTTAGGTAAAACTTGCATAGTAAGACTGGCACAAATTCTGAGGTGAATTCTCAGCTAATCCCTAGCTAATTCATTTAGTATCAAGGTGTCTGACAAAGGTTTCGTAAGATAAGACTACAGGTTATATTTATTTGATATCCCTCTTCTTCATTCTTCCTGTGGTTTATTTGCATACCCAATCTCCCAATCTCCCTGAAGCAAGTTTATTCTTTTCTCTGAGGATGAGGGTCCCCAGTTCTAGAGATGATACCTCCCTATATATATATATATATATATATATATATATATATATATATATATATATATATATATATATATATATATATATATATATATATATATATATATATGTATGTATATACATACATACATACATTCATACATACATGCATACATACATACATACATACATACATACATACATACATACATACAGACAGACAGACAGACATACATACAGACATACATACAGGCAGACAGACAGACAGACAGACAGACAGACATACATACAGACATACATACAGACAGACAGACAGACAGACAGACAGACAGACAGACATGCGTACAAAGATGAAGATAAAATCTGTCCTTGACAGTTACAGACACACTGGCACGAACTTTTAGTTCTACAACTTTAAAAGTTTACTCTTGCTTCTAAATATATCTCATATAATTACCAGTAATCTTCCAACCACGTGAGTTTCCTTCTGAAGGCTGGTGCATCCGGCTCTCCCGCTCACACAAACAAACTGTGCACTTTTACCTTCTAATTTTTTACCATATTATATTCATAAGAAAGTGCTAAACCTGAATATGTCGTAGCACTTCACAGGAGAGGAAAATCCTTGTGCAGAGCGAGGCTGCAAAAAAGGGGAATTGAGAGTTGGTGCAGTTGGCCAGTCTCATCGAGATCTTATAGGGAATCATTATTAAGGCTGGGACTGTCAGAGAGGAGAGCAGAGGGCGTCCAGGTGCCGAGAAAGGAAAATGAATCCAGCGGACCCTTTGGTGAACGAGACAATCAATCAAGAAGTTTTGGACTGCCAGCTAGACACGACAAGTGTCGCAGAGGATTGCAGGATGTCTCGAGATGCTCATATGTGACGCATGTGTAGCCAATACGCAGACATGCGAGAAGCCATTACCCACGACCAACAGCAATGGAAAGAGGTCAATCAGAAATATAGGTGAGGATTCTGAAAATAGCTTTTGATCCTCAATGTAGACCAAGGACGTTACCAACAACCACGTGAGCATCGACACTAATGTTCTGAAGTGCAGAACGAGCAGAGGAATCTTACAATTCATTACTCGCGAAATCGTAATAACACGATTGCAAACAAACAACGGTGGCCGAGTGGCTCATGCACTAGCCATGGGTTCAAACCCCACCCTTACCGTGGTTTACAGTTCATTCTCCTGAAAGTCAACAGGTCTAAGGACATGACGAAAAACAATATGGTTTGCGTTAGCAATAAGTTGACACGGCCAATACTGAATGCGAAGAACGAAGAGGATGCGAGGAATCAAAGAACCAAATTGCTTGTAAGATACTGTGGGTAGACCGTAACTATGATAGAGGAAGAAACAGAGAGGAATGCAGTGTGGGTGAAAACAGCAACGAGTGTAAACATTTCTGCCTTGAAAATGATGACGTTACCAATTACGCCGTCCCGGATCGCAGCATCCGAAAAGATGGACGCTTACCAGGCACACTTGGGAATGAGACCGACAACACTAATGGAAGGAGCACATTGTTGTTGAAGTGATACGGGGCTTGGTAGATGGGAGTATGGGGAGGAGGCTGGGACACACACACACACACACACACACACACACACACACACACACACACACACACGAACTGTGAATCTACCAGTGCAACCACAAATAGATGAGCGCACACACACACACACACCTGGTCCAGCAAATGGCTTCTCGAATTTAATCCTGCCAAATGCAAAGTCATGAAGATAGGGGAAGGGCACAGAAGACCACAGACAGAGTATAGGCTAGGTGGCCAAAGACTGCAAACCTCACTCAAGGAGAAAGATCTTGGGGTGAGTATAACACCGAGCATGTCTCCAGAAGCACACATCAATCAGATAACTGCTGCAGCATATGGGCGCCTGGCAAACCTGAGAACAGCATTCCGATACCTTAGTAAGGAATCATTCAAGACACTGTACACCGTGTATGTCAGGCCCATACTGGAGTATGCAGCACCTGTTTGGAACCCGCACTTGATAAAGCACGTCAAGAAACTAGAGAAAGTACAAAGGTTTGCGACAAGGTTAGTTCCAGAGCTAAGGGGAATGTCCTATGAAGAAAGATTAAGGGAAATCGGCCTGACGACACTGGAGGACAGGAGGGTCAGGGGAGACATGATAACGACATATAAAATACTGCGTGGAATAGACAAGGTGGACAAAGACAGGATGTTCCAGGGAGGGGACACAGAAACAAGAGGCCACAATTGGAAGTTGAAGACACAAATGAGTCAGAGAGATAGTAAGAAGTATTTCTTCAGTCATAGAGTTGTAAGGCAGTGGAATAGCCTAGAAAATGACGTAGTGGAGGCAGGAACCATACACAGTTTTAAGACGAGGTTTGATAAAGCTCATGGAGCGGGGAGAGAGAGGGCCTAGTAGCAACCGGTGAAGAGGCGGGGCCTGGAGCTAGGACTCGACCCCTGCAACCACAAATAGGTGAGTACAAATAGGTGAGTACACACACACCAAGAGAAGAATATGAAGAGCAACAGAGCAATGGTAGACACACTAGCTGAGGTGGCCAGAAGAGCTCACACGGGTAGAGCAAAGTTACTAGTTATGGGTGATGGATGTGGTACTGGAAAACCTCATGCATCAACATGTTACGGACACTACCAGAGAGTGAGGTGAGGATGAACAAGTAAAACTGAACCTCATATTCACCCTGAGTAGCTCGGAGATCGAGGACATTACATATGAGAGGCTCCCTCGGAGCTAGTGATCGCGTGTTTCTGAGCTTTGAATATACAGTAGAGTTACGAGTGGAGAGAATAACAGGAGTGGGATGGGAAAAGCCAAACTTCAAAAAGGGGTACTACACAGGCATGAGGAACTTCCTGCAGGAGGTTCAGTGAGAAAGGGAATTGGTAGGAAAATCAGTAAACAAAATGATGGACTACATGACAACAAAATGCAAGGAGGCAGAGGAAAGGTTTGTTCCCAAGGGCCATAGAAATAATGGGAAGACCACAACGAGCCCTTGGTTTACCCAAAGGTGTAGGGAGGCAAAAACTAAGTGCACTAGAGAATGGAATAAGTACAGAAGACAAACGACCCAGGAAAATAAAGAGATTAGTTGAAGAGTCAGAAACGAGCATGAACAGATAGCGAGGGAGGCCCAGGGACAGCACAAAAACGACATAGCATCGAAAGTCAAGTCTGACCAGAAGCTGTTGTATAGCCACATCAGGAGGAAGACAACAGTCAAGGACCAGGTAATCAGGCTGAGGAAGGAAGGTGGGGAGCTCACAAGAAACTACCAAGAAGTATGTGAGGAGCAACATGAGAGTTAAGGAACCATTTACAGTGGAGGCAGAAAGGACTCCAGGAAGTCAGAATAAGGAAGTACACCAACAAGGGATACACCAGCAAGTGCTGGATGAAACACACACAACCGAGGAGGAGGTGAAGAAGCTGCTAAGTGAACTTGATACTTCAAAGGCGGTGGGACTGGGCATCTCTCCATGGGCCCTTAGAGAAGGAGCAGAGATGCTGTGTGTGCCACTAACGAAAATTTTCAACACATCCATTGAAACTGGGCAACTACCTGAGGTATGGAAGACGGCAAATATAGTCCCTATTTTTAAGAAAGGAGATAGACATGAGGCACTAAACTACAGACCAGTGTCACTGACGTGTATAGTATGCAAAGCCATGGAGAAGATTATCAGGAGAGTGGTGGAGCACCTGGAACGGAAGAAGCTTATAAACGACAACCAGCACAGATTCAGGGATGGAAAATCCTGTGTCACAAATCTGGAG